>NC_057805.1:210885399-211185399 GCF_018294505.1 Triticum aestivum
GCGGGGGGTCGATCTGGTCGTGGAGAGAAATAGAGAGGAAAGGGGGTGGGGGGCTCGGCCGTTAGTTAGGTTAGTGAAGTTAGATCTTTGCCGTCCGAAGTGCTTTGCCGTCTGCTATTTTTCTCTCTTTGCCATCCGCTAGTGGACGGCAAAGAGGGGGAGCCGTTAAGTTTTATCTAATCAGCTCGTAAGTGGGGCCTCCTATCTCTTTGCCGTCAGCTACCGGACGGCAAAGAACTGGCTGATGGAAAAATCCTTCTTTGCCATCAGCCAGTTCTTTGTCGTCCGTTTTTCGTAAGCGGACGGCAAAGAACTGACAGACGACAAATAAGCTAATTCCAGTAGTGCAGGAGTGGGGTTTTACGCTTCATAGCAGCTTGAACCTGGGTAAACTTTGTGCGTTCTGCTAGTTCTGATCTTTGTGCTTGTCGATCTTCCCAGTCGAACTGCAAAGGGGCATTTGCTAGTCCCATAGATCGTCGTATGCACGACATCAGTGATGAAGATGTGATGAGGACATCAATACCATTGTTACACCCACAGCCCCTGCTGCTATACATACTGGACCAATTACTAGAGCTCGCGCACGCCAATTAAATTACTAGGTACTTTCGTTTCTTGGTAATGATTCTAATGTTCATGAGAATATGATGCTGCCTAAATTGGATACATTTGTTTTGCTTACAAATGAAAGGCCTAGCTTTGAGAAGGATGAACATTGGAGCAAGAACAAGCATGGAGATGATGGCATGCGCATGGGGGACAAGAACGGAGTTACAAGTGATGATTTCAGGACGTTGAAGCCACCATAATGCGTGCATGAAGCCTTGGACGAAATATACAAGATGCTACTTCATAACTTTCGTCCAGAGGCTATTCTAGGTGATGCGTCACCTTATTATTGGGCCAGGCCCATGTAATTTCGAAATACTTGAGTATAGGCTATTTTTAGAGTCCGTATGTGTGGGGAAACAAGAGATAGGGTTGGTTTCGGACCCCTTCCCCAAGGGCCACGAAATTCGCCCTCTTCCTCCATATATACAGCCCTTAGGGCGTCGTTTAGACTTTGGGTTTTGTTTAGATTAAAAGTTCACCATAGCTGCAACTTCGCGTACTTCGTTTGTGTTCAACGACCAGACAAAGGCGTCACAGAACCCCACCTTGATCAATAAAGCTTTCATCTTATATTCGCAATATCCAGATTGCAATCTCAGTTTCTTGCTTGTTCTTCGTTTGCTCGCAGGAAACAGACCCTCGTGGTCAGGTTGATCGTGCTCCGGCGTGGTCAATAACCTCTCGGAGTTGTTTAGCAATTGCTAAGGCGCTTCGTCCTCGCACGTTCGTAGTCGGATCGTCAAAGTCGACTTCCATCAAAGCGATATCCATCATCTCATCGAAAGACAGGACACCTTGCCTCTATCAAGTGGTATCAGATTTCCAGGTTGCTCGGTGAGATTTTACAGTTTTTCGTAGTTTAGATCGAGTCTGTTCTTCATACCTACAGTCCATGAAAAAGCCACAAAAAAAATTAGGGTTAGTTCAGTATATCCGAACCAATCTGAGCCTTTGCATAATCTTTTTAGGGTTTTTGCTTTGTTGAATTTGCGGTTGCATCGTCGTGTCAAGTTGCTGGTCTTAGAGTCTAGTCTTTTAGAGTTTCGAGTTCTGGTCATAAGTTGTCACGCCGCCGCCGCACCATCATTATCGCCTTGCCATCTACCACTATTTCTTATCCGCCACCGCTCTGAATCCGTATCCATATACCACCACCAATCCGTATCCATATACCACCATCGATCCGTATCCATATACCACCACCGCTACCATATACCACCACCGCTGCCATATCCTACCACCATATATCCACCACCAATCCGAGTTCTTTTCATATTCGGTTTGTTTTAGAGATCCATCTATTTTCTGTTTCGTGTTTCCTTGAGTAGGTCTCGGAAAAAAAAAGAGTCTGGAACCCCCGGGCAGTTTTTAGGCCAAAATTTCGGCAACCAAAAATATTTTTTCCCTATCCTATTTTTAGGTCCCGGGGAATGTTTTGAGGCACTCGCCATCATAGTGATTTTTTGTCGTCGCTGCCCTGATTTCCGAAAAAAAATAGTCAAATTTTTTTTGTGCCCATCCTATCAGTTTGACCTGGGAAGAGTTTTGAGACACTCGCCATTATAGTGATTTTTCGCAAAAAAAGGAGCGCAAAAAAAAAGAGCGAAAAAAAGAGGAAAAAAATTCCAGAGTGTGCTTTTCCCTTGTTTACGTGCAGCGCCGTGATTTTGTTAGTGTTCTAGGCTTGCGTCTCTAGCACGGTCTAGCCTAGGACCAGCACAGTACCGTCGTTGAGCGTTTCTTCAACTTTGCATCTCTGAATTGATTATTGCAGACCATTTTTGCTACCATATTATAAGCCTTCCTAGCTCCACATACATATACATCGTGCGTTTGACTCTCCCTGGTAATCGCTCTATCCAAACTTTGAGAGTTTTGACTACAACGGTTGCCGATCACCACCTGCTGCTGGGTAAGAATTGGTAAGAATTTGAGATTCGCTTGAAGGTTTTGTGACACACCACCATCACCACCACTTCCTAGTAGTCTGCAAGATCATATTCTTTTGTGTTTCTATTGCTGCTAACTATGGCAGGATCATAAGCCGATGAGACTGATTGGGAGAACATGACGAACAAGGAGTTGCATGATAAATTTCAGCAACTGATGAGTGGCCAGGTGGGAGATGTGCTAAACAGATTTGAAGAGGCTATGGAGAAGATAGATGCCGTGGAGAAGTCGTTCGAGACAAAGCTGGATAACGAGTTTACTGAATTACTCAAGCGTCTTCCCCAACCACCACCGGCTGCACATGTCGCACCTCTACAACAACAACAACCACATCTCCAACGCCGCGTTCCAAATCAAGTGGGACGAGCACAGCGCGTTCCAATTGAGACTGGTCAAAATTTGGGTGCCGCTGCACCTACTGTTGATGCTTCTTTGGCTCCTGCTACTGCGGCGGCTGAGGAGGATGACGATTATGCGGGCGATTATGAGGATGAGGTTGATCAAAATCAGAACTACGTGCAGCCACCAGCACCACCACCAGCAGGTCGACCTCAGATATATATTCGCAACGGTAGGCCGGCACCACCACCTCAGGTACGAGATCATGACCATCTCCCTAGACTGAAATTGAATATTCCACCATTTGAGGGTAGATATGTTCCTGATATATATCTTACTTGGTAGTTAGAAACTGAACAACGATTTACATGTTTACAATATCCTGAGGAGAGACGTGTTCCTGCTACTGTTTGTGCTTTCACTAGCTTTGCATGTGTTTGGTGGTCTGAACATTGTAGATTATATCCTGTTCCAGCTACTTGGGCTGCTTTGAAAACTGCTATGCGTAGTCGTTGGGTTCCACCATATTATCAACGTGAGTTACTTCAAAAATTGCAGCGCTTAAGACAAGGGAAAAATTCTGTAGAAGAATATTATCAGGAATTACAAACTGGCATGATTAGATGTGGTATTGTTGAGGAGAATGAAGCTATGCTTGCACGTTTTATGCGTGGATTAAATAAAGATATTCAGACCGTTCTAGAGTATAAGGATTATAATAATATCACTCGTTTATTCCATCTAGCTTGTAAAGCTGAACGTGAAGTGCAGGATAGACAGGCATTGGCGCGAACTAACTTTTCTGCAGGTCGACCTTCATCAAGGACACCGCGTGCATCCTCTACTTCCACTTCACCATCACCTCCACCAGGTGCCACCTCCAGCCGTGATACAAGAAAGTAGGCACAACCACCACTCTCTGCCAAGAGCACACCTGCCGGGCCCGCGCAGAGCTCTTCTTCTTCCATGGCGTGAACAGGGCACACAAGTGATATTATTTGTCGTCGTTGTAAGGGAAGAGGACATTATGCGAGAGAATGCAAATCTCAGCGTGTGATGATTGCTACTGAGGATGGTGGGTATGAGTCCGCTAGTGACTATGATGAGGAGACTTTGGCTCTTATTACACGTGAAGAACATGGTGGAGATGATTCTGAAAATGAGACGCAATACATGGCTCCTGAAGACGCTGACAGGTATGAATGTTTAGTTGCTCAACGTGTTTTGAGTGTGCAGGTCACACAAGCAGAGCAAAATCAGAGGCATAATTTGTTCCATACAAAGGGAGTTGTGAAGGAACGTTCTGTTCGCGTCATCATAGATGGAGGGAGCTGTAACAACTTGGCTAGCATGGAGATGGTGGAGAAGCTATCTCTCACCACAAGACCACATCCACATCCTTACTACATCCAATGGTTCAACAACAGCGGCAAGGTTAAGGTAACACGTACTGTTCGTGTGCATTTTAGTATCTCTACATATGCTGATTATGTTGATTGTGATGTGGTACCCATGCAAGCATGTTCCTTATTACTTGGTAGACCATGGCAATTTGATAAAAATTCTGTACACCATGGTAGAAACAATCAGTATACTCTTGTTCATAAGGATAAAAATATTACTTTGCTTCCTATGACTCCTGATTCCATTTTGAAAGATGACATTAATAGAGCTAATAAAGCAAAACAGGAGAAAAATAAGAGTGAAAATCAGATTGTGGCAAAAGAATTTGAGCAACAAATGAAACCTAATAATAAACCATCTAGTGTTGTTTCTGAAATTAAATTGAAAAGTGCATGTTTACTTGCCACAAAATCTAATATTGATGAGCTAGATTTCAGCAAATATGTTTGCTATGCTTTTGTGTGCAAAGAGGCATTATTTTCATTCGAGGACGTGCCTTCCTCTTTGCCCCCTGCTGTCACTAACATTTTGCAGGAGTTCGCTGACGTCTTCCCACAAGACGTGCCACCGGGATTACCACCTATTCGAGGGATTGAGCATCAAATTGACTTAATTCCCGGTGCATCGCTACCCAACCGTGCACCATACCGTACCAATCCAGAGGAGACGAAGGAGATTATGCGTCAAGTACAGGAGCTGCTCGACAAAGGTTATATACGCGAATCTCTTAGTCCTTGTGCTGTTCCTATTATACTAGTGCCTAAAAAGGATGGTACGTCGCGTATGTGTGTTGATTGTAGAGGCATTAATAATATTACTATTCGTTATCGTCATCCTATTCCTAGGCTAGAAGATATGCTTGATGAATTGAGTGGCTCTACAATATTCTCCAAAGTTGATTTGCGTAGTGGATACCATCAAATTCGTATGAAATTGGGAGATGAATGGAAAATTGCATTTAAAACTAAGTTTGGTTTATATGAGTGGTTAGTCATGCCTTTTGGGTTAACTAATGCACCTAGTACTTTCATGAGACTAATGAACGAAGTTTTACGTGCTTTCATTGGACGATTTGTGGTAGTCTATTTTGATGATATACTGATTTATAGCAAATCTTTGGAAGAACATTTGGAACATTTACGTGCTGTTTTTATTGCTCTACGTGATGCACGTTTGTTTGGTAACCTTGGGAAGTGCACCTTTTGCACCGACCGAGTATCTTTTCTTGGCTATGTTGTTACTCCACAGGGAATTGAAGTTGATAAAGCCAAGATTGAAGCTATTGAGAGTTGGCCGCAGCCCAAAACGGTCACACAAGTGCGGAGTTTTCTTGGACTCGCTGGTTTCTATAGGCGTTTTGTGAGAGATTTTAGCACCATTGCTGCACCTCTCAACGAGCTTACAAAGAAGGATGTGCCTTTTGTTTGGGGTACCGCACAGGAAGAAGCCTTCACGGTATTGAAAGATAAGTTGACACATGCTCCTTTACTCCAACTTCCTGATTTTAATAAGACTTTTGAGCTTGAATGTGATGCTAGTGGAATTGGATTAGGAGGTGTGTTATTACAAGATGGTAAACCTCTTGCGTACTTTTCTGAAAAATTGAGTGGGCCTAGTCTGAATTATTCTACTTATGATAAAGAACTATATGCTCTTGTTCGGACTTTAGAAACATGGCAACATTATTTATGGCCCAAAGAATTTGTTATACATTCTGATCATGAATCTTTGAAACATATTAAAAGTCAAGCTAAACTGAATCGTAGACATGCTAAATGGGTTGAATTCATTGAAACTTTCCCTTATGTCATTAAACACAAGAAGGGTAAAGAAAATGTTATAGCTGATGCATTTTCTCGTCGCTATACTATGCTTTCACAACTTGACTTCAAAATATTTGGTTTGGAGACCATCAAAGATCAATATGTGCATGATGCTGATTTTAAAGATGTTTTGCAGAATTGTAAAGAAGGAAGAACCTGGAACAAGTTTGTCGTTAATGATGGATTTGTGTTCCGTGCTAACAAGCTATGCATTCCAGCTAGCTCTCTTCGTCTTTTGTTGTTGCAGGAGGCGCATGGAGGAGGATTAATGGGTCACTTTGGCGTGAAGAAGACGGAGGACGTACTTGCTACACATTTCTTTTGGCCAAAGATGAGACGGGATGTTGAGCGTTTTGTTGCTCGCTGCACTACATGTCAAAAAGCTAAGTCGCGTATCAATCCTCATGGTTTATATATGCCTTTGCCTGTACCTAGTGTTCCTTGGGAGGATATATCTATGGATTTTGTTTTAGGTTTACCTCGAACAAAGAAGGGGAGGGATAGCATATTTGTTGTCGTGGATAGATTCTCAAAAACGGCACACTTTATACCATCTCATAAAAGCGATGATGCTGTTAATGTTGCTGATTTGTTCTTCCGTGAAATTATTCGTTTGCATGGTGTGCCAAATACTATTGTTTCAGATCGTGATACTAAATTTCTTAGCCACTTTTGGAGATGTTTATGGGCTAAGTTGGGGACTAAACTTCTTTTTAGTACTACTTGTCACCCCCAAACTGACGGACAAACTGAAGTAGTCAATAGAACATTGTCTACTATGCTTAGGGCTGTTTTGAAGAATAATAAGAAAATGTGGGAAGAATGCTTGCCTCATATTGAGTTTGCTTATAATCGTTCATTGCATTCTACTACTAAGATGTGCCCTTTTGAAATTGTGTATGGTTTCCTACCTCGTGCACCTATTGATTTGTTGCCTCTTCCATCTTCGGAGAAGGTTAATTTTGATGCTAAACAACGTGCTGAATTGATCTTAAAAATGCATGAGTTTACTAAGGAAAACATTGAGCGTATGAATGCTAAATATAAACTTGCTGGAGATAAGGGTAGAAAACTTGTTGTGTTTGCACCTGGAGATCTTGTTTGGTTACATTTGCGTAAGGATAGATTTCCTGATTTGCGCAAATCAAAGCTAATGCCACGTGCTGATGGTCCTTTTAAGGTGTTAGAGAAAATAAATGATAATGCATATAAACTTGAGCTGCCTGCAGATTTTGGGGTTAGTCCCACTTTTAACATTGCAGATTTGAAGCCTTATTTGGGTGAGGGAGATGAGCTTCCGTCGAGGACGACTTCATTTCACCAAGGGGAGGATGATGACATCTATACCATTGTTACACCCACAGCCCCTGCTGCTATACATACTGGACCAATTACTAGAGCTCGCGCACGCCAATAAAATTACCAGGTACTTTCGTTTCTTGGTAATGATTCTAATGTTCATGAGAATATGATGCTGCCTAAATTGGATACATTTGTTTTGCTTACAAATGAAGGGCCTAGCTTTGAGAAGGATGAACATTGGAGCAAGAACAAGCATGGAGATGATGGCATGCGCATGGGGGACAAGAACGGAGTTACAAGTGATGATTTCAGGACGTTGAAGCCACCATAATGCGTGCATGAAGCCTTGGACGAAATATACAAGATGCTACTTCATAAATTTCGTCCAGAGGCTATTCTAGGTGCTGCGTCACCTTATTATTGGGCCAGGCCCATGTAATTTCGAAATACTTGAGTATAGGCTATTTTTAGAGTCCGTATGTGTGGGGAAACAAGAGATAGGGTTGGTTTCGGACCCCTTCCCCAAGGGCCACGAAATTCCCCCTCTTCCTCCATATATACAGCCCTTAGGGCGTCGTTTAGACTTTGGGTTTTGTTTAGATTAAAAGTTCGCCATAGCTGCAACTTCGCGTACTTCGTTGGTGTTCAACGACCAGACAAAGGCGTCACAGAACCCCACCTTGATCAATAAAGCTTTCATCTTATATTCGCAATATCCAGATTGCAATCTCAGTTTCTTTCTTGTTCTTCGTTTGCTCGCAGGAAACAGACCCTCGTGGTCAGGTTGATCATGCTCCGGCGTGGTCAATAACCTCTCGGAGTTGGTTTAGCGATTGCTAAGGCGCGACGTCCTCGCACGTTCGTAGTCGGATCGTCAAAGTCGATTTCCATCAAAGCGATATCCATCATCTCATCGAAAGACGGGACACCTTTGCCTCTATCAAGATGACAGCACAGTCAGCCGTCAAGTTCTTTCAAGGTCTTGTTTGCCATTTTGGAATGCCCAATAGGGTCATCACCGACAATGACACATAGTTCCCAAGCAGCACCTTCATGCAGTACATCCAACACCTTGGCAGCAAGATTTGTTTTGCATCAGTTGCTCATCCAAGGAGCAACGGCAAGGCAGAAAAGGCTAATGTTGAAGTGATGCGAGGCATCAAGACTATAACTTTCAACAAGCTACACAAGTGCGGAAGACGCTGGATTGATGAGTTGCAGGTGGTTGGTCACTCTGGACGACACCAAATCAGGCCACTGGTCAGACGCCCTTCTCCCTAGTCTATGGTGCAGAAGCAGTGCTCCCCACAGAACTCATGTATGGGTCACCTCAAGTGCTCGCTTATGATGAGCTTGAGCAAGAGCAGCTGCGTCAAGATGATGACAAGCTTCTTGAGAAAGATCTTCTTCGGGATGTTGTACATGTTGCATGCTACCATCAAGCTTTGCACCGCTACCACAGCCGCCAAGTTCATGCGTGAAGCCTTGAGGAAGGCGACCTTGTTCTTCGGCGAGTTCAATCCGCCAAGAAATCAAATGAGTTGTCACCAAATTGGTAAGGCCCTTATCGGGTAGTAGGAGACACTAGGCTTGGCGCAGTCTACCTAGAGACCGAAGATGTCACACCTCTGCACAACTCATGGAATATTGAGCATCTTCGTAAGTTCTATCCATAAGGTGCGGGTTGCCGAGCTGCCCGGCAACCACCTTTCGTACAAGTCTGCCGACAAGGCATATAATCCCTTGTACAAAGCCAGACGCAGATCCTCTGCATAGTGAAATAAAGCTAAGTGTTTCACAACTCTTGTCAATTCACATGTTCAAATATATGTGATTGTATGTGATGTTGTGTTACATTTGCCTTGTATGAATGTTAATGAACCGTCAAGGTTCTATATCTCTCTTTTCTCTTCTTTCTTTTTCTCAAAGGACAGATGGTTGGCTCGCGTGCAAGTTAATCGGGCGGAGTAATGGTATGGATACCGATAATTGACAAACTTGTCACTGAGGTGGAGCGGTGGCCCGGAAGTGGAAACTTGTCGGGTCTTCGCTAGCTTGCCAGCAAGGAACTTGCCGGCAACCTTAAGCTTGATCTTCTGTACTTCTGATCTCTTCCTCAGGTGTCTTCTTCGCATCTTGCCATCTGGTCTTGATCTTGTTCTTAGTTTCCCTTCGGAAAGGCTTGCCGTCGGGAAGGCTTCCACTACCTGTACATAAGTTTGGGGTACTAAGGACCCAAATCTTAGTACACCGACAGCGTCTCTCTAGAGTTGTCCAACAAGAGCATTTTCCGTGGATTCCACATTTTGAGCTAGTTCATTGGTTGCACAATCCCATTTATCTATCTATGTGTGTGTTTCCGTGTGCCACATTTTCTATCGGTCTACTTGTTTCACTTGCAAATTTGAGAATCTCTTTCAACATTATTGAATCTTGCTAGCAATTGCATAAATTTTGTGACACCAGCCTCACCAAGCTACTCCAAAAGCCTTCCTTGTGTAGGTGTGAGCAACGACAAGATCCTGTACCAATTGTGCTACTTCCATAATACTACATTGGGTGATCTTTGATCCATCTTGAACATCAGATAAGGTACATTTTGTCTAGGTATTTCCTTTCTTCCACTCACAGATTTTCTTGAGATGATGTATAGGCCAAGTACTTCTACCAACCCACTCTTCGTCGATCAATAAGAGGACGTGAACAACTACGTCACCAAGAATCAACTATTCGGCGCGGATAGAGCTTTGCACCAAGAGAATGAAGCATTGGGCGACCGCATCGATCAACTCGCCACCAACTTGCGACAATCCGAACAACATACAAGGGACTACTTTGACGACAAGCTATCATCACAAATGGAAGAGTTACATGCCTTGATCATCAATCGTTCCTTGACAACATCGTCATCATCATCAAGACGACGCAAGTGATTTCGACACTCTTTGGACACTTCTTCGGATGCAAGTCTTCCTCGAGCTCTTCCGCATCGTCGCCAAGACCATAAAGATCATCAAGCTCCACAAAACCCATTTCGTGGCAATGGTTTACAAGACCGCCTTCGGGAACGCGAACGACATCATCGCCAAGCACAGACCCATGGAACAAGAGCAAGCTCATATACGCCAAGATCAGCAAGCAAACAAAGATGGCGACACCCTTCGACAAGAGCAACAAAGTCATGACGAACAAGCCCTTGAAGCCCAACATGCTCTACGTGAAGTAACTAATAATGTATGGGAGAGCAAGTTCCAAGTACGTCTACAATAAGAAGCCCTCCGACGAGAGCGACAAGAAGAAGCCACACACCTTGAGGACCGTCACAAGGTGACGACCCGTGCAAGAATTCCACGCCCTCACCATCAAGCCAATCAAGCGGAGCACAAGGAACAAACGGTTGAAGACCCTCCACCACGGCAAGAGTGTCATCACCATCAGCCCGCATGCATTGAAGAACGACGCTACAACAATCTCAAGTTCACCATGCCTAAGTTCTCCAGAAGCAATGATCCGGAAGACTACCTTTCATGGGCATTGAAGGTTGACAAGATATTTCGTCTTCACAATTATGACGAAGAGAAGAAAATTGCTATAGCCTCACTCGAGTTCCAAGACTATCTCCTCATTTTGTGGGAGCAAGTCATTGAGCGGCGCCAAGCCAAGGGCGACCCACTGATCACTACATGGAATCAAATGAAGGAGGTCATGAGGGCATGCTTTGTGCCTACACACTATAGTCGAGATCTCTTGAAGAAGTTACAACTACTGAAGCAAGGCACCAAGTTCGTTGAAGAGTATTACAAGGAAATGGAGATTGCAATGATTTGTGCTAATGTCACGAAAGATGAGGAACAAACTATGGCAGGATTCTTGAATGGACTCAACCATCCAATCAAGAAAATTGTGGATTTCCAACCATACACAAACCTCCTCGATCTAGTGCACCAAGTTACCAAGGCGGAGCGACAAGTGCAAGATGATTACAAGTACACCAAGTAATCTTCCAAGACCTACGGTTCATACAATCAAGCTTCCATAACTACGGCGCCTTCTACCTCAACAAAACCTACACCAAGCAACGCGACAAGTCAACTTGCAAGAAAACCTTGACATCTTCAAGTCATCCTCCTACTACAAGCAACTTCAAGCCGAGAGCTTCATCATCATCTACTCCAACGGATGAGACCATCAAGACGAGTTCCATCAAATGCTTCACATGTCAAGGCCGGGGCCACAAGATATTTGAGTGCCCCACTCGGCGCACCATGATCGCCAACGACGAAGGCACCTATGACCCCATGAGTGAGGAAGAAATGGAAGCACTTGAGCATGTGGCCATGCACCAACGAGTGAATGAATAGGAAGATGATCAAGTCTTTTGTTATAATGATTCGAGCCCCACTCTTATTGTCTCCAAGGTCTTGACACTTCAACACCAACAAGACAAAGACCAACTGTTAGTGTGAATACCGGCAGACCTCGAGGTAGGAGGTCCCGAGCTATGGATCTCAAACAGATGGTAAAAGGAACAAGGAGACGATGTTTACCCAGGTTCGGGCCCTCTCAATGGAGGTAAAACCCTACGTCATGCTCTTGTTTATATTGATATGGATGTATCGAGTATAGAGTTGATCTACCTCGAGATTGTCAAATGTGGTCTAACTCTAGGGCTAGATGAATGACATTGTTTTGATGTCCCCTTTATGGGCTAGACCCTATGGCTTATATACACCAGATAGGGTATCTAGGGTTACAAGGCTGGTATCTTAGCATGGAGGCAGTAGGAGAAGTCTTCGAGTATACAACAAGTCTTCGGTAGATGCAGTCCTCATCACCCCTCATTGTGCAGCTTCCGGAGTCCATCTGGATAAGAATGAGGGCCCATGAGCCCAATCCGAGGAGCATGGGCCGACGAGGTTAGTACTCCCTAATCCAGGACACCGTTAGTAGCCCCCGAACTGGTCTTCTATGCCGAGGATGATTCCCTTGAGTAGGACAACCTCAGATTCGAAGTCCTTGGCTCGATAGACATTTCCCCTTTGGTATTTCAAGATTCCTATACCACTCTTTAAAGGAGCGGTGTCAAACAAGACCTAGCCGAGCTCATACTACCCTGCCCGAAGAGACGGGGTAAATTAACCTCGAAGGCCGACCACATAGGTGTGAACAGTACCACCTAGTCTTACAACTTTATTGAAGCGGCGCACTCCACGACGAGTCGGGCAGTTACTGCTTCCCCTAAATCGTGGCTCGGGGTAGGCTTTTTACTAGCACGTCCCATAGAGGTGGAGATCGTGCCCGTTTTCTAAGGGATATAATCAAGATTTTCTTTCTTCCTATGCGCTTAACGACATCTTTCGTGGGGGAGTGACATTTTTATCGGTGCGGCAAGGGGGACTCTTGGCCTTTTAACAACCTATAATAGCAAAAAGTGAACAGCGTAAGCAACCACACTCTCATTTCCCCCACTTGCTTCTTCGTCTAGCTCCAGCGCCCAGATCTAATCTCGCATCCTCTTCCTTAGCATATCCAAGCTCCCCCATCCATCCATGGCCGACACCCTCAAAGCGCATTGGGGTGGTTCCACTGTGACGGGCAACACCATCCTAGAGCTACGGGGTGCAGAATACCTCTTTGCCAACATCGCCACCCGCTCTCCCGGCGCCGACCAGCATGTGCCCGCTCCCAACCCAGGGGAGCGGGTAGTCTTTGTTCCCCACCTCATCTGAGGCTTGAGGTTCCCGCTTCACCCATTCGTGTGCAAGATGATGTTCTACTATGGGCTCGACTTCCACCACATGACCCCTAACCCCATCCTCCACCTCGACTCCTTCATCGCGGTCTGTGAGGCCTTCCTCCACTATGAACCACACTTCGGCCTGTGGCTGAAGATCTTCATAATCAAGCAGAAGTCCAGCAGCTCCGATTTGGCAAAGTGTGGAGGGGCCATGGTCAGCAAGAACCAAACGCAGACTAGTTCAAGGGCACTTTCATCAAGAAGGTCAAGGAATGGCAACGCGAATGGTTTTGTATAACTAAGTCGCTCGCCCCTGGCCAAACCAAAGTCCCGGCCTTTTTGGCCCAACCTCCAAGGAAGCTCAAGTCCTGGAGGGAGAAGGGCGTCGTCTGGGGGAAACTAGACGAGGTGGAGGCAATGATCAAGAAGGTCAAATGGTGGTTTAAAAAGAGAAACCTCCAACTCATCGACATCGTCAACGTCATGCTCCATCGTCACATTCTCTTGTTCCAACTCCGGGCCAACTTGATGTGGGAGCACAAATCTAGGGACGTGGGGCCCACCCTCCACTTTTTCCATAACACCTTGGCCAGCATGTGTACGTGGCTATTCAAGTTGGCCAAGGACAAGATCCCTAAGGAGGGGGAGGACCTCGGCTTCATGTATATGTCTTTCTTGCATGATGGGATAGACTTTAATGAACCGCCTTGTTATTTGCAGAAGTGGTCAGCCTCGATGCAGCAAGTGTAGTGCCCGGCCCCACTGCTAGAGGAGTCAAGAACCCCTATGCTCACGGTGGTCCTAGTAGAGGAGCCACATGTGGTGGTCCCCAAGAGAACAAAGTCTTAGAAGGGCAAGGTAAGTGCTCAGACCAGGGAGACATCGGTCACCCGGTCCAAGGAGGCCCATGCATCCTCCATCCATGAAGATGACATGGAGGAGGACGAGGAGGAGGAGAACTCTCCCCTCAAAGGGAAGAGGGCGGCATCAGAGGGTGCCAAAGACGGAATGCGGCCCAAGGGCCAAAAGTGGTTAAGAAGGACCTCGGCCGAGGCCGTCGGCAAGTCGTTGGAGAAGGTCAAGCTCACTCCGAGAAGTCAGAGGATGACCCCCTTTCCATGGGGAGGAAGTGACCCGCACCCAAGGGTACGTCATTATTTTATACTTCATGTTTTAACAAATCCTTTTAGCATGAGCGAGCTTACATGGTGTCTTCTATGCAGTCCACCGAAGGTGCGCCCCCAATGATTACTCAATCGGGTTGCCGTCTTCTAGCGGAACCCTTGATCCTGCTACTCCTCTGCCAGCTCATGACGAACTAGGGGAGGCAACATCCACTCCAGTCCCCAAGTCAACACAGCGGGGGCCAGAGAGTCGACCGTCATGGATGAGGTTGAGACCTCGGTCCCGCATGACAAAGGGGACAAGATCCCCGAGGTCGTCAAAGACGGACTGGGCCAATTATCGGCCCAACCGACACCCGCTCCGGCTCCATCACCGTAGCTGGAGACTCCCATGCCCAGCACCCAGGTGTTCGGGTCTAAGGTCTTGTCACCCCTACCTCCCCCTCAAAGGCAGTCATGGCCAAGCTTAAGGGGCTTAAGGCCGAGCTCAAGAAGGCTCGGCATGAGGTGGAGCAGCAAAAGGCTGTGACCGCTAAGGCGGAGAAGGTTCAAGCTACCGAGAAGGTGGCTAGGGAGAAGGACCAGGCGCGGGTCCTGGAAATCGAGGAGACCCTGAAGGGCATGTTCGAAACACGCGATAAACTTCAGGCCGAGGAGAAGCAGGCGAAATAAGAACTCAAGAGACTCTAGCTTGCGCACTCGAGCTCCAGATCATGGCCCGGATCAACCGCGAGGTGCTCCAGCAAGTGGAGCAAATAGCCACGGGTAAGCCATATTTATTGCAGTGTGTGTTTCGCAGAAAAAGGTGCATCAAGGACACCCAGCTGTGGCGTTCTGTAGAGGTCTTCGCGGATCTCCCGAAGAGTGTCACAGACGCTGTCCAGCACTTCTACCAATTGGAGGGCCGTGAGGCAGAGAAGGCATTCTGGCGACAGTTGTCGAAGTCGCCGTTGTCACAGCTGCTGAACCATCGAATGAAGAAGTTGACGGAACTATTCTGTGTGGCAGGGTCGGTGCTGTAAGACCTCTACATCAAGTTGTGGCCCACCGAAGCCCTATCGACCAGCTTCTTCGGCCTGCTGGCTCGGCTGTGAGATGTTGCCTTGCAAGTCAGTTGCTTGAGGCAGTTTATGTGCCTCGAGGGAGTACGGCAGGCATACGCCTGCGTGAAGATGCACTTCCAGAAGGTTGATGCATTGATGGTTGCTGCCCCCCTGCTACCTCTTGAGCACCGCGTTGGTTTTCCCTTGAAGAGGAAAGGGTGATGCAGCAAAGTAGCGTAAATATTCCCCTCAGGTTTTGAGAACCAAGGTATCAATCGAGTAGGAGACTACACGCAAGTCGCCTCGTACCTACACAAACAAATAAGAACCTTGCAACCAACGCGATAAAGGGGTTGTCAATCCCTTCACGGGCACTTGCAAAAGTGAGATCTGATAGAGATAATAAGATAAATACTTTTGGTATTTTTATGATATAGATTGGAAAGTAAAGATTGCAAAAAATAAACGGCAATAGAAATAGCACGTTGGCGGGAGATTAATATGATGGAAGATAAACCCGGCGGCCATAGGTTTCACTAGTGGCTTCTCTCAAGATAGCATAAGTATTACGGTGGGTGAACAAATTACTGTCGAGCAATTGATAAAAAAGTGCATAGTTATGCGAATATCTAGGCATGATCATGTATATAGGCATCACGTCCGCGACAAATAGACCGAAACGATTCTGCATCTACTACAATTACTCCACACATTGACCGCTATCCAGCATGGATCTAGAGTATTAAGTTCATAAGAACAGAGTAACGCATTAGGCAAGATGACATGATGTAGAGGGATAAACTCAAGAAATATGATATAAACCCCATCTTTTTATCCTTGATGGCAACAATACAATACGTGCCTTGCTGCCCCTGCTGTCACCGGGAAAGGACACCGCAAGATTGAACCCAAAGCTAAGCACTTCTCCCATTGCAAGAAAGATCAATCTAGTAGGCCAAACCAAACTGATAATTCGAAGAGACTTGCAAAGATAACAAATCATACATAAAAGAATTCAGAGGAGATTCAAATATTGTTCATAGATAATCTTGATCATAAACCCACAATTCATCGGATCTCGACAAACACGCCGCAAAAAGAATTACATCGAATAGATCTCCAGGAGGATCGAGGAGAACTTTGTATTGAGATCCAAAGAGAGAAGAAGCCATCTAGCTAATAACTATGGACCCGAAGGTCTGTGGTAAACTACTCAGACATCATCGGAGAGGCTATGGTGTTGATGTAGAAGCCCTCCGTGATTGATTCCCCCTTCAGCGGAGCGTCGGAAAAGGCCCCAAGATGGGATCTCATGGGTACAGAAGGTTGCGGCGGTGGAAATAGGGTTTCGTGGTGCTCCTGGATGTTTTTGGGGTATATGGGTATATATAGGAGGAAGAAGTAGGTCGGTGGAGCTGCGAGGGGCCCACGAGGGGGGCAGGCGCGCTTCCCTGCCTCGTGGCCTCCTTGCTTCTTTCTTGACGTCCACTCCAAGTCCTCTGGATCACGTTTGTTCCAAAAATAACTCTCCCAAAGGTTTCATTCCGTTTGGACTCCGTTTGATATTCCTTTTCTGCGAAACACTGAAATAGGCAAAAAAAGCAATTTGCACTGGGCCTTCGGTTAATAGGTTAGTCCCAAAAATAATATAAAAGTGCTTAGTAAAGCCCATTAAACATCCAAAACAGATAATATAATAGCATGGAAGAATAAAAAATTATAGATACGTTGGAGACGTATCAAGCATCCCCAAGCTTAATTCATGCTCGTCCTCGAGTAGGTAAATGATAAAAACAGAATTTTGATGTGTAATGCTACCTAGCATATTTCTCTAAGTAATTCTCTTTTATTGTGGCATGAATGTTCAGATCCGAAATATTCAAGACAAAAGTTTAATATTGACATGAAAATAATAATACTTCAAGCATACTAACAAAGCAATCATGTCTTCTCAAAATAACATGGCCAAAGAAAGTTATCCCCACAAAATCATATAGTTTGGCTACGCTCTATCTTCATCACACAAAGTATTTAATCATGCACAACCCCGATGACAAGCCAAGCAATTGTTTCATACTTTTGATGTTCTCAAACTTTTTCAATCTTCACGCAATACATGAGCTTGAGCCATGGACATAGCACTATATGTGGAATAGAATGGTGGTCGTGGAGAAGACAAAAAGGAGAAGATAATCTCACATCAACTAGGCGTATCAACGGGCTATGGAGATGCCCATCAATAGATATCAATGTGAGTGAGTAGGGATTGCCATGCAACGGATGCACTAGAGCTATAAGTGTATGAAAGCTCAACAAAAGAAACTAAGTGGGTGTGCATCCAACTTGCTTGCTCACGAAGACCTAGGGCATTTTGAGGAAGCCCATCATTGGAATATACACGCCAAGTTCTATAATGTAAAATTCCCACTAGTATATGAAAGTGACAACATAGGAGACTCTCTATTATGAAGATCATGGTGCTACTTTGAAGCACAAATGTGGCAAAAGGATAGTAACATTGTCCCTTCTCTCTTTTTCTCTCATTTTTTTATATTTTTTATTTGGGCCTTTTTATTTTTTTATGGCTCTTTTTTCTCCTTTTTTTTCGTCCGGAGTCTCATCCTGACTTGTGGGGGAATCATAGTCTCCATCATCCTTTCCTCACTTGGGACAATGCTCTAATAATGATGATCATCACACTTTTATTTACTTACAACTCAAAAATTACAACTCAATACCTGGAACAAAATACGACTCTATGTGAATGCCTCCAGCGATGTACCAAGATATGCAATGAATCAAGAGTGACATGTATGAAAGAATTATGAATGGTGGCTTTGCCACAAATACAATGTCAACTACATGATCATGTAAAGCAATATGACAATGATGAAGCGTGTCATAATAAATGGAACGGTGGTAAGTTGCATGGCAATATATCTTGGAATGGCTATGGAAATGCCATAATAGGTAGGTATGGTGGCTGTTTTGATGATGAGGACATCAATACCATTGTTACACCCACAGCCCCTGCTGCTATACATACTGGACCAATTACTAGAGCTCGCGCACGCCAATTAAATTACCAGGTACTTTCGTTTCTTGGTAATGATTCTAATGTTCATGAGAATATGATGCTGCCTAAATTGGATACATTTGTTTTGCTTACAAATGAAGGGCCTAGCTTTGAGAAGGATGAACATTGGAGCAAGAACAAGCATGGAGATGATGGCATGCGCATGGGGAACAAGAACGGAGTTACAAGTGATGATTTCAGGACGTTGAAGCCACCATAATGCGTGCATGAAGCCTTGGACGAAATATACAAGATGCTACTTCATAACTTTCGTCCAGAGGCTATTCTAGGTGCTGCGTCACCTTATTATTGGGCCAGGCCCATGTAATTTCGAAATACATAAGTATAGGCTGTTTTTAGAGTCCGTATGTGTGGGGAAACAAGAGATAGGGTTGGTTTCGGACCCCTTCCTCAAGGGCCACGAAATTCCCCCCTCTTCCTCCATATATACAGCCCTTAGGGCGTCGTTTAGACTTTGGGTTTTGTTTAGATTGAAAGTTCGCCATAGCTGCAACTTCGCGTACTTCGTTTGTGTTCAGCGACCAGACAAAGGCGTCACAGAACTCCACCTTGATCAATAAAGCTTTCATCTTATATTCGCAATATCCAGATTGCAATCTCAGTTTCTTGCTTGTTCTTCGTTTGCTCGCAGGAAACAGACCCTCGTGGTCAGGTTGATCGTGCTCCGGCGTGGTCGATAACCTCTCGGAGTTGGTTTAGCGATTGCTAAGGCGCGACGTCCTCGCACGTTCGTAGTCGGATCGTCAAAGTCGACTTCCATCAAAGCGATATTCATCATCTCATCGAAAGACGGGACACCTTTGCCTCTATCATTTGAGGAAGGTATATGGTGGGTGTATAATACCGGCGAAAGGTGCGCGGTATTAGAGAGGCTAGCAATGGTGGAAGGATGAGAGTGCGTATAATCCATGGACTCAACATTAGTCATAAAGAACTCACATACTTATTGCAAAAATCTATTAGTTATCGAAACGAAGTACTACGCGCATGCTCCTAGGGGGATAGATTGGTAGGAAAAGACCATCACTCGTCCCCGACCGCCACTCATAAGGAAGACAATCAATAAATAAATCATACTCCGACTTCATCACATAACGGTTCACCATACATGCATGCTACGAGAATCACAAACTTTAGAACAAGTATTTCTCAAATTCACAACTACTCAACTAGCATGACTCTAATATCACCATCTTCATATCTCAAAACAATCATCAAGTATCAAACTTCTCATAGTATTCAATGCACTTTATATTATAGTTTTTATTATACCCATTTTGGATGTTCATCATATTAGGACTAATTTTATAGCCAAAGCAAACAACCATGCTGTTCTAAAAGACTCTCAAAATAATATAAGTGAAGCATGAGAGATCAATAATTTCTATAAAATAAAACCACCACCGTGCTCTTAAAAGATATAAGTGAAGCACTAGAGCAAAATTATCTAGCTTAAAAGATATAAGTGAAGCACATAGAGTATTCTAATAAATTCCGATTCATTTGTGTCTCTCCCAAAAGGTGTGTACAGCAAGGATGATTGTGGTAAACTAAAAAGCAAAGACTCAAATCATACAAGACGCTCCAAGCAAAACACATATCATGTGGTGAATAAAAATATAGCCTCAAGTAAAGTTACCGATAGACTAAGACGAAAGAGGGGATGCCTTCCGGGCATCCCCAAGCTTAGGCTGTTGGTTGTCCTTGAATTTTACCTTGGGGTGCCTTGGGCATCCCCAAGCTTAGGCTCTTGCCACTCCTTATTCCATAATCCATCAAATCTTTACCCAAAACTTCAAAACTTCACAGCACAAAACTCAACAGAAAATCTAATGAGCTCCGTTAGTATAAGAAAACAAATCACCACCATAAGGTACTGTAATGAACTCATTCTTTATTTATATTGGTGTTAACCCTACTGTATTCCGACTTCTCTATGGTTCATACCCTCCAATACTAGCCATAGACTCATCAAAATAAGCAAACAACACACGAAAAACAGAATCTGTCAAAAACAGAACAGTCTGTAGCAATCAGATTTGTTCGAATACTTCTGGAACTCCAAAAATTCTAAAAAACTAGGACAACCTGGACAATTTGTATATTGATCTACTGCAAAAAGAATTGGTATTTTATCACGTTCTGGTGAATTTTAACAATTATGTTCGTGAGCGCAAAGTTTCAGTCTTTTTCAGCAAGATCAAACACCTATCACCCAAGAAGATCATATTGGTTCTATTTGGCACAAATATTAATTAAAACATAAAAACACATCTAAATAGAGGCTAGATGAATTATTTATTACTAAACAGAACCAAAAGCAAGAAACAAAAATAAAATTGGGTTGCCTCCCAACAAGCGCTATCGTTTAACGCCCCTAGCTAGGCATAAAGATTTCAATGATGCTCACACGAAGACAAGAATTGAAGCACAAAGAGAGCATCATATAGCACGTGAAAAACACATCTAAGTCTAACATACTTCCTATGCATAGGCATTTTATAAGCAAACAAATTATCAAGACAAGCAAAAACTAGCATATGCAAGGAAGCGGAAAGAAACAATAGCAATCTCAAAATAACGAGAGGTAATTTAGTAACATAAAAATTTCTACAATCATATTTTCCTCTCTCATAATAATTACATGTGGGATCATAAGCAAATTCAACAAAATAGCTATCACAAAAAACACGATCCACATGCATGCAAAGTTGACACTCTTCCAAAATAGTGGGATTAACATTAACTAAAGTCATGACCTCTCCAAACCCACTTTTATCAAAAACTTCATAAGATTGAACATTCTCCAAATATGTGGGATCTAAAGTTGACACTCTTCCAAACCCACTTTCAATATTATTGCAAACATTATTATCAATCTCATATTCATCATGAGGCTTAAATAAATTTTCAAGATCATAGGAAGAATCACCCCAATCATGATCATTGCAACAAGTAGTAGACATAGCAAAACTAGCATCCCCAAGCTTAGGGTTTTGCATATTATTAGCACAATTGACAACAAGAGAATTTATAGTAAAATCATTGCAATCATGCTTTTCATCGAAGGAATTATCAAGTATGGGTGCAATAGCAACGATCTCATGTTTAACATAAGGAACTATAGCAAATTCATCTTTATAAATATTGGCATCATGGCTACAAGAATAGCAAGCATCATGTTCATCAAGGGATATTTCAATCAAATCATCAGAATCATCATGATCTATAGATTCATGCATATCATTATTTTGTTCCAAAGCAACGGTCATTATCTCCATCAATTCTTTGATATAGACATTATGAGCATAGTTTTCATAGCAATATTTAAGTATGTCAAAATTTTCAGATTCGTAGAGAGTAATATCATACTTTTCAATCAAAGAAGCAACTTCATAAGCACCCTTAAAAGCAACAAATTCTTCAATTTGTTCGATATCATAGTAGCTATAAACACCCTTTGCATAAGAAGATAAGATTTCATTATCAATAAACTCACATAGGTAGGGAAGGTGTTTTTAGGGTTCTTAGAGCAACAAGTAAAATCACAAATTTCACAAATATTCCAAGCATAACATAGCAGTCTGTTTATTTGATCCCATAAGAGTCTCCCCTTTTCAGACAAACAGCGACGCACAAAATGAGCATGCTCATCTAAAGATTTCCCATCAACTAGGCTAGTTGGGGTTTCAGCACGAGCGCATAAGGATCAAAGATGATCCAAGTAGAACACTTTAAGTGGATCCATATCAATAGATTTTTAGAAAGCAAAGATGCAAGCAAATAGAAGGCACGTGGAAACACAAACAAAAAGACATACAGGAAGAAGGGCGAAGAAAAGACAAAGGTGAAGTGGGGGAGAGGAAAACGAGAGGCAAATGGCAAATAATGTAATGCGAGGGATAAGAGTTGTGATGGGTACTTGGTATGTCTTGTCTTGACTTGACTTGGCGTAGATATCCCCGGCAACGGCGCCAGAAATTGGCAAGTTGACGGGGGATCAAATCTTGACTTGCCTTGGCGTAAACCTCCCCGGCAACGGCGCCAGAAATCCTTCTTGCTACCTCTTGAGCACTGCGTTCGTTTTTCCTTGAAGAGGAAAGGGTGATGCATCAAAGTAGCGTAAGTATTTCCCTCAGTTTATGAGAACCAAGGTATCAATCCAGTAGGAGACTACACACAAGTCACCTCGTACCTACACAAATAAATAAGAACCTTGCAACCAACGCGGTAAATGGGTTGTCAATCCCTTCACGGCCACTTGCAAAAGTGAGATCTGATAGAGATAATAAGATAAATATTTTTGGTATTTTTATGATATAGATTGGAAAGTAAAGATTGCAAAAATAAACGGCGACAGAAATAACACATTGGCGGGAGATTAATATGATGGAAGATAAACCCGGGGGCCATAGGTTTCACTAGAGGCTTCTCTCAAGATAGCATAAGTATTACGGTGGGTGAACAAATTATTATCGAGCAATTGATAGAAAAGTGCATAGTTATGAGAATATGTAGGCATGATCATGTATATAGGCATCACGTCCGCGACAAGTAGACCGAAACGATTCTGCATCTACTACTATTACTCCACACATCGACCGCTATCCAGCATGCATCTAGAGTATTAAGTTCATAAGAACAGAGTAACGCATTAGGCAAGATGACATCATGTAGAGGGATAAACTCAAGCAATATGATATAAACCCCATCTTTTTATCCTCGATGGCAACAATACAATACGTGCCTTGCTGCCCCTGCTGTCACTTGGAAAGGACACCGCAAGATTGAACCCAAAGCTAAGCACTTCTCCCATTGCAAGAAAGATCAATCTAGTAGGCCAAACCAAACTGATAATTCGAAGAGACCTGCAAAGATAACAAATCATACATAAAAGAATTCAGAGGAGATTCAAATATTGTTCATAGATAATCTTGATCATAAACCCACAATTCATCGGATCTCGACAAACACACCACAAAAAGAATTACATCGAATAGATCTCCAAGAAGATCGAGGAGAACTTTGTATTGAGATCCAAAGAGAGAGAAGAAGCCATCTAGCTAATAACTATGGACCCGAAGGTCTGTGGTAAACTACTCAGACATCATCAGAGAGGCTATGGTGTTGATGTAGAAGCCCTCCATGATTGATTCCCGCTCCGGCGGAGCGCCGGAAAAGGCCCCAAGATGGGATCTCACGGGTACAAAAGCTTGCGGCGGTGGAAATAGGGTTTCGTGGTGCTCCTGGATGTTTTTGGGGTATATGGGTATATATAGGAGGAAGAAGTAGGTCGGTGGAGCTGCAAAGGGCCCACGAGGGTGGGGGCGCGCCCAGGGGGGTAGGCGCGCCTCCCTGCCTCATGGCCTCCTCACTTCTTTCTTGACGTCCACTCCAAGTCCTCTGGATCACGTTTGTTCCAAAAAGAACTCTCCCGAAGGTTTCATTCCGTTTGGACTCCGTTTGATATTCCTTTTCTGCAAAACACTGAAATAGGCAAAAAAAATAGCAATTTGCACTGGGCCTTCGGTTAATAGGTTAGTCCCAAAAATTAATATAAAAGTGCTTAGTAAAGCCCACTAAAAATCCAAAACAGATAATATAATAGCATGGAACAATCAAAAATTATAGATACATTGGAGACGTATCACCCCCGAGAAGAAGAAGCGCACCGCAGAGCAGTTCTTCGCCGAGGTGGAGAAAGGTGCCTGGGCAACCGAGGCCATGTGTGTGAAAGACGCTTTGTATCAGTTTTAGTACATTGGAATGCCAAAGTAAATGGGATGTATACAAACAATCTTTTATTTAAATGAGTAGGGCATTAAATTCCCTCCTGTTCGACCATGTTAAACTTAAAGTGGCCAACCGTTGGCTTGTGCCCCAATGTACAATATACGGAGGGTGTTCCTTGAGGCAGCTATGACCCTTAGCGGATGTCTCGGTACCCGAAGGCGGTCTGTGCTCATAGGAATGAGGCAATCAGAGTATAATAGCTTTATAACTTTCACTTAGCCATAGGAGTTTGGCTGTGGGGGCTGATGACGAGCCCCGGCGTGTGAAGTTGTCAGCTTAGTTAGCCAACGTCTAGGCCATCGCACACTTTGGCTAATGTGAAAATGAAGCCATTCGTTTAACATGGGTAATCTCTATCATCACATTGCTTAACGCGGTCTTTGGATTGCTGACCAGTTTTCGCTTACCCAAATAGTCAGTTTTCGGCTCTCCACTGAGGTGCTTTGCCAATTAAACTGGCAGGACTATCATAGTGGTGCTCATGTTACACCCGTTGCCGAGTTTGTTAGGAACGTATGGGGTACATATAGGAGGCGAGAAACCCAACTATTGACGAAAATCCAGGTTTGAAACTGATGCATATAACACAACATCTAGGACGCAGAGTACTTCGGACTTGTATTTCAAGACAAGGAAACAAAGCCCTATAGAAGTTGTATCTTAGACACGCTCTTGTAGCTCAAAGGCAGTGCTTGTACAAAAATACAGTAAGGACCTTAAAGGGCATGATTTCTTTATTTTATAACTCCGAGCTTTACATGCCGAGATGTAACGAGAGAAACTGAAAGAATACAATCAAAAAGGAAAAAGAGGAGCAAATAAAAAACAGGGTGGATATTGTCATCGGGTTTACGAGCCCGGGTCGCTTCCTGTCGCATGTCTGCGTCTCCATGTTGTTGACCAGCTTGTCATCGTTGATGGCGAGGACTAAAGTGGACTGAATGCGACCTCGGCCCTGTATGCGCTTAAAGTGTTCACTGGCCCAGTCCTTTGAAAGAGGTCTGCAGATGTCCATTGTGTGGTTGAGGCAATGTTAATATGGTTTTGCTGGCTAGCTCTTTGACAGAACCTTGCTGATGTGTAAGCTCGAAGCTTCGTCATTCCTCAGTCCAGCCGATCCGACATTTCCTTAAATTTGGCTCCTCGGCGGCCCAAGGAATTTTCAGTGTGAAATTGTGCACCCTGGGGATGTAGTGCCCTTTCCAAGGGGAGCGCACGAGGAGCCCGTAAACCTATCTGGGTGTGGGGGTATGTGTCTGCGGTCGACTCCTGTGGCCCGCGTACACTTTGAGGAGCTGGGGTGTATTTACCGCCATGGGTTGCCTCCTCGGATGCCTGCACCTCGGCCACGAAGGCTGTGGTCTGCTCCTCCGTCTGGAGTGAGCGTTTCGTGTTATGATTAACTGTGATAACACTGTTAGGTCCTCGCATTTTAAGCTTAAGATAAGTGTAATGCGGAACCGCGTTAAAGCGAGCAAACGCTATGCACCCTATGAGCGCATGGTATCCACTTCAGAGAGGGACGATGTCGAAGATTAACTCCTCGCTTGTGAAGTTCTCGACTGACCCGAAGACTACCTCCAAAGTCATAGTTCCGGTGCAGCGGGCCTCAACGCCTGGTATGACACCTTTAAAGGTGGTGCTGCTCGGCGTGATCCGAGATGAGTCGATGCCCATCTTCCAAACCGTATCCTCATAGATTAAGTTGAGACTGCTCCCTCCATCCATAAGGACACGTGTTAGATGGAAACCATCAACGATTGGGTCCAGGACGAGTGCAGCTGATGTTGGTCGGATGGTCATGCTTGTAAAATGTGGTCGGGCAAGCTGACCAAGGGTTGAACTTCGGGGCGACTGGCTCTAGCGCATAGATGTCCCAAAGTACGTGCTTCCTCTCCCTCTTAGGGATGTGGATAACGTAGATCATGTTTACTTCTATTGGTCCCCCAAGGTTCATCCTCGTCTTCACTATGATTTTGGGTTTTACTTTGACCCTCCGTCGCTACCTTGCCAGCCTGCTTGAAGAGCCAGCAGTTCCTGTTAGTGTGGGTTGTTGGTTTGTCCTGAGTGCCGTTGATATGGCTCAAGTGGCATTGAGACAATTTTTGGGTTGCCCTGATCTTTCACCACGCGCCAACAGTTGTACTAGCAGAAGCAATCTTGCAGGAAAGAAGAAAACGCAATGGATCTTGTTGGAATCGGAAGAGATTGTGGATGTGTACGTGGAGGAGACTAGTAGCAGACTAGATGGATGGATTGTAGAGATGAACAGCGGCTGGAAGATGTACGTGGTAGTAGTAGTAGTACTAGTTTATATGCAGGGGATTAAGCTAATGGTGATTAGCGGCGGCGACGACGACGAAGTAATTAGCAGATGGATAATAAGAACTAGTAGAAGTATATGGAGAAGAACAGGAAGCTAGATCGACCCTTGTAGATCAAGAATCAAACCGAGACTTGCGCCTTGACGATCGACGTCGCCCAAACACATGCAATGATCAAACCCTGATTAGGGAACGCAAGAGCACAGATACGCGGGCATCGCTAGATGCATGTTCTGAGTATTTTTGCCAAAACTAAAACCTAAACTTTACAAAGCGTTGCACCCCTTGCTTATATAGGTGGCGCCTAATACTTGAGCTAGGCTCGACCTGGACTAAGAAAAACATGAGGACTCCTCATCGATTACAAGTTGTACGCAACAGAAAAAAAGGACTACCAAATCTGATCAAACTATAGGAATAAATAAAAAGGACACACGTATCCTTCCCTACGGCAAAATAATACTCGGCTTGCACTCTTGTAGGATGATTGATTCTGGGATTCATCACGTACGTATACTTGCATGGCAAGGTGTTCTGAACGTGGGCTTCACTTTCTCCTGAGGCACAATCCGTGGAGCAACTGAACAAACAAAATAATTATTTGCAATGATGTTATTGCATTCAATCGGTAGAGCATATGACCATCTCCCTTCAGTAGCATATAGAACAGGCTTCACACCTAAGATGCCTCTCTGTTCTATTGCACACATGATCTTCATATGACGTAGAGCAGGCACAATATATTTTGATGTATTTTCCTCACTATCAGAGTCTCGTTTCGAAGGTATCTTATTTAGCACCAATGGTGAAACAACAATATTACCTAGGGTGATCGCATCATCCTCTCCCCCTTCAAGCGAAACCGTCCTCGGTTTCGACGCGGTCTTCAAAGGCTCCTTGCGTACAACAAACACATGATCAATCTTGATAGCATTGTTACCCATAGGTTGCAGCACCCGTTTGATGCCAACATCTCGGAATACATAAGTGTTAGACCTCCCCTCATGTATAGCATTGCGATCATATTGCCACAGACGGCCCAATAGCAACTGACACACATCCATTGGCACAACATCGCAAATCACCTCATCGTAATACGTGCCAATATTGACCTTTACGCGTACCTTGCGAGTCACCTTCAAACGTCCGGAGTTGTACAACCACTCAATGCAATGTGGCTGCGGATGTGGCCATGCCTTCAGTCCTAAAGCATCCACCACACGCTTGCTTATGATGCTGGTGTAGCTCCCTCCATCAATAATCAACTTGCAACACTTGTTTTTGATCTTGCATTGTGACTGAAATTTTTTCCACCGCTGCCCCGAACTTGGAATTTGATCCTCTTTAGCTCGCTGCACCATGATGCATGGTAGATCATCATAATCTAAGGATAGCACATGATAGGATTAGATTCACTTTCCCCTGCCTTGGGCTCATCAGACTCTGAGTCAGTTTTGTCTTCGGAAACATATCCATCATTAACAAGGAGCGCTCTCTTCTTGTTCGGACAATCAATGCGTTTGTGTCCCCTACCTCCACATGTGTAACAAACAATCTCACTAGTACGCATAGCAGATTGCGCACTTGAATCAGGCCTTGAAGCCACTTTGCTCGCGACCATAGATTCTTTGCTCATCTCCTTGTGATCGGTAGCAGCTGACCTATAGGATGAAGCCGACTTGACATTATCTTCATCATGCGAATAGGAACGTCGCCCCATGCTGAAATTGGTGCGGCCTTTGGAAACTTGCTTGGCTTTGACCCACTGTTCGGCACGCTCCGCTTGATGAAGAAGCTCTTGCATATCATTATACTGCATCAAATCAACACGGTCGCGTATATCCTCATTCAGCCCCTCAAAGAAACGTGTCATTGTTGCATCATCAGACTATGCACATTAGTTCTGATCATCAGAACTTGCATCCGTTGGTAATACTCATCCACCGTCATGGCTCCTTGAACAAGACATCGAAGCTTTGTGTGTTGATCCATTTGGAAATAAGCTGGCACAAAGCGAGCACGCATTGTACGCTACATCTCACGCCACGATTCTGGTCGTGCATCATTGCGGTTGAGTTGATCCCACCAAATTAATGCATAACTTGAAAATTCAAGAGAAGCAAATCAAATCTTCCGCTCTTCGGAGTAATGGTGGTTATCAAAAATCTGCTCCACATGCATCTCCCACTCAAGATACTCCTCAGGACCGGCCTTGCCTGTGAACGAAGGTATAGTAATTTTTATTCTACCAATAGCCCCGTCCTCGTCCTCATCGCGGCGCCGCCTTGGTCCATCATCACGGGGACGAGCATCCTGTCGTGGTCGGCGAGGCAAGTCGCCGCGAGCTTCAGAACCATCCTCAGACTCAGCATCATTGTCGTCATTGGCAACGTCCACGTCACGGACATGTCGAGGTGCTCGCTGCTGCAGGGCATGTTGTGTCCTCGCTGGAGCAGCCGTGCCGGTTGCCCTTGCCTCTAGGCGACAGAGGGCTGCCTGCATGGCCTGGAACCCGTCGGTCACCGTCTCGTCGAGGGCCTTCATGCGTTTGTCGAAGTGCTGGTGTGTAGCCTTGAACATAGCACGGACACCTCGGTCCAGATCGGGACCATATTGCAGCGGCCCGTCATCCTCCCGCACCTCATCCTCGTCACGCTTGCTTGCGGTTGACATCGCACGCAGTGATAAACCTGGCGCTCTCTGATACCAACTTATACGGCTCAAGTGGCGTTGAGATGATTTTTGGGTTGCCCTGATCTTTCACCACACGCCAACGGTTGTACTGGCAGAAGCAATCTTGCAGGAAAAAAGAAAACGCAATGGATCTTGTTGGAATCGGAAGAGATTGTGGATGTGTACGTGGAGGAGACTAGTAGCAGACTAGATGGATGGATGGATTGTAGAGATGAACAGCGGCTGGAAGATTTACGTGGTAGTAGTAGTACTAGTATATATGCAGGGGATTAAGCTAATGGCGATTAGCGGCGGTGACGGAGTAATTAGTAGATGGATAATAAGCACTAGTAGAAGTATATGGAGAAGAACAGGAAGCTAGATCGACCCTTGTAGATAAAGAATCAAACCGAGACTTGCGCCTTGACGATCGACGTCGCCCAAACACATGCAATGATCAAACCCAGATTAAGGAACGCATGAGCACAGATACGCAGGCATCGCTAGATGCATGTTCTGAGTATTTTTGCCAAAACTAAAACCTAACCTTTACAAAGCGTTGCACCCCTTGCTTATATAGGTGGCGCCTAATACTTGAGCTAGGCCCGATCTGGACTAAGAAAAACATGAGGACTCCGCATCGGTTACAAGTTGTACGCAACAGAAAAAAAAGGACTACCAAATCTGATCAAACTATGGAAATATATAAAAAGGACACACGTATCCTTCCCTACGGCAAAATAATACTCGGTTTGCACTCTTGTAGGATGATTGATTCTGGGATTCATCACGTACGTATACTTGCATGGCAAGGTGTTCTGAACGTGGGCTTCACTTTCCCCTGAGGCACAATCTGTGGAGCAACTAAACAAACAAAAGAATTATTTGCAATGATGTTATTGCGTTCAATCGGTAGAGCATATGACCATCTCCCTTCAGTAGCATATAGAACAGGCTTCACACCTAAGATGCCTCTCTGTTCTGTTGCACACATGACTTCTTATGACGTAGAGTAGGCACAATATATTTTGATGTATTTTCCTCACTATCAGAGTCTCGTTTCGAAGGTATCTTATTTAGCACCAATGGTGAAACAACAATATTACCTAGGGTGATCGCATCAGCCATGAATTGGGCACGGTCGATCCAGGATCTTGTCTAGCTAGCTAGGTCCATCCTTACTCCCTTTAAAGGTTTTCTTTCCTGTCCAGATCTAGGTCCGTCGAACCCTGCATTGACTATGGCATCTGTTGTCTCACTCCCGCCATTTTTATGCATGCGCTTGTTTTTATTTCGTCGAGGCTTTCCATTGGCGCCGTGTGTTTTCGAGGTGCCAGCCTCACTATTGTGGGTACTATGGGTAAGCCAGTTGTCCTTTCCCGCGCAAAAGGCGGGTCATTAGTGAAGTAAGGGCTGCCATGGTCCTCGACTTATCTTGGCTGAGCTGACGGGCAAGCCATTCATCTTGGATATTTTTTTGAATGCGGCGATGGCTTCGGCGTCGGAGAAGTCTATGATCTGGTTCTTTTGGTTAGGAACCTATTTTGGAACTTCCGAGCTGATTCGCCTGGCTGTTGGGTTACGCGGCTGAGATCATCAGCGGCTGGAGGTCGGACGTAAGTGCCTTGGAAATTTGCATGAAAGGCATCTTCAAGGGTTTCCCAGCTGCTGATAGAATGAGGAGGCAGGTTGTCAAGCCAATGCCTGGCTAGCCCCTTTAACTTGGGCGGCAAGTATTTGATGCCGTGGAGGTCGTCTCCGTTAGACATGTTTATATGGAGAAGGAAATCTCCAATCCATACTACTTGGTCTGTAGTGCCATCGTATGATTCTATATTGATGGGTTTAAACCCTTCTGGACACTGATGTTCCATTACCCTATCTGTAAAGCAGATCGGGTGGGCTGGACCTCGGAACAGGGTAGTATCTCATCGGAGGTCGCGAGAGAGCCGTGTGTAGGCTTGATCACGGGCACGGTCATTCGTATCTAACCAGGCGTCATAGCCGTCAGACACGATGGGCACGCGTCCTCTTGATCCGTAGATGGACTAAGGAGGCACTCGGTTTGCCTCAATATGACGTTGAACGTCGTCATGGTCAGGTAGTCCATGCGGTCCTTGCCATAACGGCGCAAAGTCGGTCGAGTGTCGAGGTTTTCCCGCACTGGCCTATCCCAACCTCTAGGGGGTCGGTCTGGCGCATCGGCGGCTTGTTCTTCATCAAACTCCGATAGCAGACGCCTGCGTGGGTATGATTTCGGCACGCTACAACGTTGGTATTCAAGCTCTTGTTCGGTCGAGAGTACTTCGATCAACTTTTTCATTCAGCGCGTCTATGTTTGCTTGCAGCTGGTGTTTCTTGCGTTTCATGCTTCGAGCAGTGGCGACGAGGCGCCATTGGAAGCGCTCTTGTTCTAAAGGGTCTTCGGGGATGATGTACTCCTCGATGCTGAGGCTCTTGTCTTCCTCGAACTCTGGCATGTAACTATCGTCGGACCCTTCAAAGTGGTCATCGGGATCTAAGTCCTCGGCGGTTCCTTCGTGACTTCTGCTTTGCACCGGTGAGGCTTGAAAGTCCTCTTCAGGGTTATCGACTTCACTGGCTGCTACGTCGCCATTATTAGCAGTGACGTTGTTGGCGCTGGCTTCCCCGTTATTGCCCCTTCCATGTCTGCAGTGACGCCTTGGAGGGGATCTAGGAGTGTCAACCATGTAGACATCATAGGTCGATGTCGCAGTCCACTTGCTAGTGTTTACAAATAGTGAAGCAAGTTCTATGGGGCCATCGGCATCTTCATCCATGTATGTGGCCTCGTCATAGTCCAACACGTCGGTTAAATCATCGACCATTGCATAGGTGGGTGGTGGGTGTGATGTAAATTTCTCGGTCGTTGGCTTTAAATCCGATCTTGTCGTAAATCGAAGTTTTGCCGTCTGAGATGAACATGCTCTGGATACGATCGAGCATCTCGTTCAGGCGAGATAATTCTTCGAAGTTCATGGCCTGGCTATAAGCGGGGCAGACTCAAGGTATGTCCGGTGTGTAGTTCGGCGTGTTTTCGACATGGAGAGGATCTGAGAGTGGTCTGTGATGGATCCGCCGTAACTTCAAAGACAGGGATCAGACCTAAGTCTGGGCCGGGGGTCGAGGTGACATCAGTCGGAGTCATTACGTTGGGGCTCTTCGGCGATGCCACGGATCCTGGCCCAACACCCGGCCAGGCATCCAGCCTGACAGGATGAGCTCTCTATGGGAATCCGCGATGTACTCCAGTCCTCCAAAGGTCATGATCTGTCCCGGGGAGTAGTTCTCGACGCAGGCCAGATGGCCGACCGAGTCGACACAGAAGATCATACTGCCAAACAAAAAAAGTTGGGGGCGTAAACACTCCCATTGTCGTTGCCGCAGTTGATCTGCATATGAGCCATCGATCCTTCTGTCAATCTCACAGCCGAACTCTTAGTGAAAGCACTAGTGTCGGTGTGAAATCCGGTAGATGTCAGGGCTCGGATTCCCGAGCTGTGGTCTTGGACAGATGGTAACAGGAACAAGGAGACGATGTTTACCCAGGTTCGGACCCTCTCGATGGAGGTAAAACCCTATTTCCTGGTCTTGTTTATCTTGATATGGATGTATCGAGTACAGAGTTGATCTACATTGAGATCATCAAATGTGGTCTAACTCTAGAGCTAGATGAATGATATTGCATTGATGTCCCCTCTATGGGCTAAACCATGTGGCTTATATTGATGAGGACATGACTACCTTGGATACGACCAAAAATATTGCATACATGCATATTTGTCAGGTGATTTCTAGTGCAAACTATTCAATAATCTATTTATGTTATCCAGAACAAAAATACTTCACACACTTTTGTGTTTTGTCTAATTGCAGGTGTATGGGACATTTGTACAATCCACATATGAAGATAAGGCAAAAGGAGAAGTTTAGGTTCTGTTCAAAAAGTCCTCTCACGTCACTTTTGGGCCAAGAGAAGATAGAGTCCAAGTCTCTCACGTTCTGGATTCAGATTCGGACTGCACAGACATACCTGACTCAAAACGCCAACAACTTTTTCATACGGACTCCGAATTGGGTGATTCTTTTTTTTTTGTTGGAAACTAGATTTCGTGCTCTTTCCAACCCAATTGGATTCACCTTTAAATTCGTCCGGAGCATTGAGTTATGGTCAAAACAATCTGACGTTGCACCAGAATCCGAGTCAAACTACAAGTCCAAAGGTGTTGCATCACCTCCACTTGGGCCCATGAGCCTTGTACGACCTAGGGTTGGTTTTAGGCTGCCTTGGGACGTCCTCCCACCTCCTTGGCCGCCACCCCTTGCTCCTATATAAGTAGATCCATCTAGTAGCTTTTTCCTTGGGATTTGTTTAGTTAAAAGTTAGCCATTGCAACTTCGTGTACTTCGTTTGTGTCCAACGACCAGACCAAGACCGCTTACGGATCCCCACCACTATCAATACTTCATATATATTCGCAATATTCAGATTGCATTATCATATTCTTGCTCGTTCTTCGATTGCTTGCAGGAATAGACCTTCGTGGTCAGGCTGATCGTGCTTCCGGCATCGTCAGTAACCTCAGGAGATTGGTTTAGCGATTGATAAGGCGCAACGTCGTGCACGTTTGTAGTCGGATCGTCAAAGTCGTCTCCACCAAATCGATAGTTATCATCTCATCGAAAGATCGGGACACCCTCGCCTCTATCATATATACACGCCAGGTAGGGTATCTAGGGTTACAAGGTCAGTATCTTGGCGTGGAGGAGGTAGGACAAGTCTTGGAGTCTTCGACATATGCAGTCCTAATCATGCCTTATCATGCAGCTTCCGGAGACCATCTTGATAAGAATGAGGGTCCATCAGCCCAATCCGAGGAGCGTCGGAAGACTAGGTTAATACCCCGTAATCCAGGACACCGTCATCAATGTTGCCGCATCTTCCACACCAAAGCGGGCATCAATGGACGTTCCGTGAAGGTCATCATCAATAAGTTACGATGTTTGAAGCTACAATTGGTCAAGATGAAGCATCCTCGTGCTTACAAGGTCCAATGGCTTAGCGACTCCGGCACCACTCAAGTGGAGCAGAACGTTCAAGTCTCCTTCGAGATTGGAGCATATGAAGACACATTGGAGTGTGATGTGGTTCCCATGTCCGTTTGCCACATCCTACTTGGACGACCTTATCAATTAGCCGCGACATCATCCACAATGGGCGAACCAATCACTATAGCTTCAAGATGAAGGGAAAGGAGTACATTCTACGACCTATGTCTCCAAGTCAAGTGATCGCCAACAAGAAAGCATTCACCCATCATGGCGAGAATAGTGAGAGAGTGAGCCACCAAAAAGAAAGTGAGCACCACAAGCCAAAATTTAGTGCCTCCACGATGAGCGACAAGAAAAACATAGTGCTTTTCGCCACCAAAAGAGATATGAGAGATGTGTGTGAGAGCCCATCGAGTGTTATACACTATGTCCTAGTGTGCAAAGATGAAGCACCAAGAAGTAACACCTCTCACCATCTATCTTTAGTGTTGTCTAATCTATTGCAAGATTCGCGAACTTGTTTCCCAATGAACTACCTCCCGGACTACCTCCACTTTGTGGCATCGAACACCGCATTGACCTCATCCCCGGCGCACCACTACCGAACAAGGCACCATACCACATCAACCCCAGAGAAACCAAGGAAATATAAAGGCAAGTACAACACCTCATTGACAATAGGCATCTACGGGAAAGCTTAAGTCCTTGTATCATTCCGGTTATTCTTGTGCCTAAACGGATGGTAGTTTTTCCATGTGTTCCGATTGTCGTCCCATAAATTCTAGCACAGTTCGCTATAGGCATCCCATTCCATGCCTTGATAATATGTTAGATGAGCTTAGCGGAGCCACCATATTCTCAAAAATTGATCTTAAAAGTGGCTATTACCAAATGGAAAACCACTTTTAAAACCAAATTAGGCTTGTATGAGTGGTTAGTCATGCCTATGGGCTTATCCGAAGCACCTAACACTTCCTTGCGTGTGATGCATGATGTTCTTCGCAAATACATTGGCATATGTGTCGTGGTCTACTTTGATGATATACTTGTGTTTAGCGAATCTCTAGAATACCATGTCACCCATCTTAGGGACGTTTTGCAAACCCTTAGAAATGAGCGCCTTTATGCTAACATGGAGAAATGCACTTTTGGTGTTGACAAGCTTGTTTTCTTGGGCTTTGTTGTGTCTTCTAAGGGTGTTCATGTAGATGAAGCAAAAATTGATGCTATTAAAACTTGGCCACAACCAACCAACTTGCAACAAGTGCGTAGCTTCCTTGGCTTATCTAGTTTCTATGGTTGCTTTGTTAAGGACTTTAGCACCATCACATCGCCATTACATGATTTGAGAAAAAAAATGGACCCTTTCTTTGAGGACCCTCTCAAGCTACCTCATTTGAGGAGCTTAAGAACTGGCTTGCACATGCTCCATTACTTGCCTTACCAATTTTTGATAAACCTTTTGAAGTGCATTGCGACGCTAGTGGTAAGGCATAGGTGGCGTGTTGATGCAAGAGAAGGGACACATTGCTTACTTTAGCAAAAACATTTCCGGAGCGCAACTTAACTACCCCATATATGACAAAGAATTGTATGCTTTGGTAAGAGTCTTGCATGTTAGGGAACATTATCTACACCCTCATGAATTTGTTCTTCATACGGATCATGAAGCGCTTAAATATCTTAAGGGTCAAACAAAATTGAATAAGCGACATGCCAAATGGAGGGAGTTCATTGAGTCTTTTGCTTATGTGATGAAGTACATCAAAGGTAAGGAAAATTTCATGGTGGACGCTCTTTCTCGCAAATGCATGCTTGTGACTCAATTTGAATTGAATGTCATAGGATTTGAGCACATCAAAGATTTATATGCGCATGATGTTTCATTTGACATTCCTTATGCAAAATGTCTAATGCATAACACTTGGGAGAGATATTATATCAAGGATGGTTATCTAATGAGAGCTAACAAGCTTTGCATACCCGATTCTTATCTTTGTTTGTTGCTTTTGCAAGAGGCTCACGGCGGAGGACTTATGGGACACTTTGGACGTGACAAGACATTTGCTATCCTATCCAAGAACTACTTTTGGCCCCAGTTGTTTCGGGATGTCTCTCGCTACACCAACCGGTACTCTACATGACGCAAAGCTATGTCTAAAGCTCAATCACATGGTCTCTATATGCCACCTCCTATTCCGTGTCACCCATGGGAAGATATATATTAGTATGGACTTTGTGCTTGGTTTTCTAAGAACTCAAAAAGGAAAAGATTTGGTAGTTGTGGTTGTGGACCGTTTCTCTAAGATGGCACACTTTATTCCATGCAACAAGATAGATGATGCTTCACATGTTGCAAATCTCTTTTGTAAGGAAATATTGCGTCTACATGGCGTGCCCAGGACTATTCTGTCGAACCACGACGTCAAGTTCCTTAACTACTTTTGGAAGACCCTATGCGCCAAGCTCGGAATCAAGCTACTCTTCCCATCGGCATACCATCCACAAAACAGACGGCCAAATGGAGGTCACCAACCAGACGCTATGTACACTTCTTTGAGTCTTGATCAATAAGAACATCAAGGAGTGGGAGGAATGCTTGCCAATCGCCGAGTACGCCTACAATCTTGCAAGACACTCTACTACCGGCAAATCCCCCTTCGAGGTTGTCTATGGATTGAATCCATTGTCCCCATTGGATATTATACAGCTACCTCTATAAGAGCGAATCAACATGTACGCGAGTGTGCGAGCAAGCTATCTCAAGAAGGTGCATGAAGACACAAGACAAACAATCAAGAGCCAAGTACAACGACTCGCGACCAATCTCAACATCAACAAGCAACCCATGATATCCAACATTGGAGATCTTGTGCGGCTACACATTCGCAAGGACCACTTCCCCAATGAACGCAAGTCCAAGCGACTTCCTAGAGCAGATGGACCCTTCATGGTGCTAGCACGATACAACAACAACAACAATGCCTACAAGATCGACATCCCACGCGACAAGTACAACGTGAGTGACATCGTCAACATCACGGACTTATCTCCCTTCCATGGTGATGAGGATTTCGATCCAAGGTCAGATCTTTCCAGGGGGAGATGATGTGGTGCATCCCAAGGTCATCCCCATGGGCCTACCTTCGTCTCCCCAAATGCCAAGTGGACCCATGACACGTGCATGTGCAAGAGCTCTCGAGACCGAGGTGACATCTCGCCTCTCGCAAGTCCCTTTCAAATCACACAAGACATGGCTACTACCTCAAGTGGATACACTTTGCATACTCAGGTACCAAGGAACTAGCCATGGAGAAGCTAAGGAGCAAGGCAAGATGAAGGAGGAAGAAGAAAGTGAAGACGGAGAAGAAAACGAGCAAGTCAGAAGCTTCCCGGATGATCCGGACCAAGTCCCTAATGATACGGACCAAGCATGGATGATCCAGACCTACCCCCGGGTGATCTAGCTACGCGCACCCAGAGTACATCAGGGCCATCTCCTAGATCATCCGGACTAGGTCCCAGACATCCAGACCAGGTCCCAGACATCCGGAACCCCTGCAGCAGCTACGACGGATCCGGATGATCTCGACGGTCGCCCAAATCATCCGGACCCCCGAAGCCTAGATCATCCGGACCTCAATCTGGATCATCTAAACCACACCTGTATGTGTGACTTGGACCGAAGCCCATGTAACTCTACCTACCCCTAGACTATATATACTCCAACTCGGCCCATGTTTTAGGGTTAGCATTGTGATAGCTCAAGATTAGATAGAGCTTTTCTCATCCATTTATCCCTACTCCTATGGAGACCAAGACATCCTAGTAGAAGATCCCCCAAGTGGATTCAAGACCCCCTTCTGGAAAGATCCTCCAAGGATTCAAGACCTCTTTCCTTCAAGGATTGGGATGAACCAGTTCCCCTTTTGTATCCCCCTTTCTTTACTTTGGATCTTGTATCTCCCCTTTGTGTTTGTGGATTTAGCACATCTGTGATTGGATCTAGTTGGTTTGTGTGTTTTCCTCTCTTGCGTTCTTCATGTTCTTGTGGAAATCCCCTCCATTTCATGAAAGAACGGCCATTAGGGTTCCACCCTACATCACACATCATCTTGAGACACAATACACACACTGGTGCAACGACTTGCTATAAAATGGTTTTACCCCCTTTCCACGACAGAGTTTTAAACCGTCGCCTTGCCTGTCTGTGCGATAGGGGGGTCCTTCCCACACGATCTAGAAACCGTCTGCGATAGTGACAGTGTCCAGGACTAGGGGTACTAAAATAGTCGGCCTATAGTCTTTGGGCTGGACTAGCGGGCCCGCATTCTCATTAAGGAAGACTTTGGAAGCTGTACGCCTAGATGAGGTCAAGACCGTATCTGCTAAAGACTTGACGTATACTCCAAGATATCCCCAACCGCCTCCATGCGATCCTCAGGATACCGACCATGTAACCCTGATGCCCTACATGTGTAACATCCCAATTTTATTAAATTTGCATGTTAATAGAATCATCATTGCATACCATGATTTATTGCATTTTGGTTTTTTTTTTGAATTATTCAAATATTTTTCCACTCAAGAAAAATAAAAGAGAGAGGATAATATGACTTCCTCAATTATAAAAGAGTTGGAAAAATTATTAGAATACTATTTGGATTCTTTTACAAGTTTTTAAGGTACTTATTTTATAGGCAAAAAGTGCATTAATTGCATTAGGAAGATATTTTCGAAATTATATTAGAAATTCGTTTGGTTGTGTTTTGGGCCTGAAGTCGTTTTCTGTAAACACACACACACACACACACACTGAAAGTGCAAATAATCCCCGGGTGGTTTTGGTAATTCATAACAACATATTGCTCATTGAACTAATATCCATTCAAGACAAATATTTCAGGAAGTTCAATGAATGGCATGGCAAGGACTAGAGACATGGACCCCTCAAAATGCTAAGGACATATATTGGCAAAAGCTCAAGACTCTCCATCTTTATTTTAGTGCCAGATCACACTGAGTCCATAGGAAAGCCAATACTATTAAAAGGGGATGAGGTGTTGCTTAGTGGCTTGCTTGCTCAAATGCTTAGTGATATTGCTCCAAAAGCCCCAACCACTTTCTCCATCCAAATATGTCAAAATCCTAAACTCCAACTCAGCCCCATCAATTCTTTCTATCCAGCACCACTGTGTTCATATGACATAGCCACTGCCAGAAACCCTAGCAGTTCGGTCTCACCGAGACGTCCTTGCCAACTCCTTGAAATCAGTTGCAATAATTTCGGTCTCACCGAAATAGCAATCGGTCTCACCGACATGGCTTGACCAACTCTCTCTTGCCTTATTGCTTCCCTTCGGTCTCACCGAGTTGATGCAATCGGTGCCATCGAGACGCGGTTTGCCCTAAGCCCTAGCACATCGGTCCCACCAAGTTGTTCCAATCGGTCCCACCGAGATTCCTAACGTTCAAATTTTTGAACATATCAATCTCACCGAGTTTAAGTATTCGTTCCCACCGAGATGAGTCAAATGTGTGTAACAGTTAGATTTTGTGTGGAGGCTATATATACCCCCACCCCCTTCTCCATTGCTGGGAGAGCCATCAGAACGTGCCTACACTTCCACCATACATTTTTTGAGAGGGAACCACCTACTCATGTGTTGAGATCAAGACATACCAATCCTAGCACAAGAATCTTGATTTCCAGCCTTCCCCAATTTGCTTTCCACTCAAATCATCTTTCCACCATAGCCAGATCTGAGAGAGAGAGTTGAGTGTTGGGGAGACTATCATTTTGTGACTCCCCAAGACCGCCGCTCCAGATGCCTTCCATGGGTTCCTAGATTCGTCGTGTGATTTGTTTTGGTTGTTGCATTCTTCATTGCATCATGCGCATTGCATCCGCATGTTTTCTTAAAACTTGCATCCGCTCGTAGTTGCCGCTTCTTGTCTCTGTTGACCTTCTCTCAGATCAACCGGACCGCTCTCTTCTCTCTTGTCTTCTCCGTGGCAATGTTGTCAGACTGCTTTGTCTTCATTGACCATTCTTGGTCCAACCACACTCTCGATCACGTCCGCCTAACCCCTCCTTGCACAGTGCATCACCCCCTCGCTTGCGCGTCTGAAAACTTACCCGGACCCGACCTGCTCAGTCGTTACCGTTGGGTCCAGATCATCCCCAAACATCTATAAAACATCTTCGTTTTCTTATTTGGACTACCTAACCTATTTATCTCGGACCGTCCGATTTTGAACGGATGATCCAAACCCTCCCCCTTTCCATATATATAGACCTCCCCCTAAACAAATCTGTCTAAACCAAACCCTAGCTCCTAGCCCCTCCTGCGCCACCACCCTCCTCGGATCTAGCACCGAACCAACCAGCCTTCCTACCTCGTTTTCTAGATCCACCCAACCACATCCATCCATCCTACCGTCGGTCTGGACCGTCAGATTCAGATCGAACAGCCTGTAGCCTTCCAGTTCATCCTCCCACCTACCGCAACAACAGAGAGCCCCACGCTCCAGCGCTCGATCTCCTCGAGCGAGCTCCTACCTCGTTCCCCTCCGTCCTCGCCCGTCCTTCGCGCGCGGCAAGCCCCATCACCACCGGAGCTCTCTCCGCCGACGAGCACCACCAGCAGATGAGCCCTCGCCGCCTGGTTCTCTCTCTCTCTCCCTGCACCCCCTTTTTTCCCTCTCTAGTTCTCCCCTCGCCTCGTCTCTCTCTTTGATCTCTTCACAGGAGCACACCGGCACCATAAAAGCCACCGCCGGCCTCCGCGTCGAGCTCCGCCACCACTAGATCCGTCCGCTGTCCCCCCGTCTCCGGTGAGAACCCCGGCGGGCCTCGCTGCCCTGCCGGAGCAGCAGCTCCTCGTGTTGCCGTCCCTCTCCTCCTTGCCCCTTTTCTCTCTGTGCTTCTCACCCGTGAGCATCGCCATCCCCGATGCAGGTCACCTCTGTTCGCACCTCGCAAGCCTCTGCTCGAGCTCGCTGACCCTGCGCCTCAAGTCCCTGCCGTCGGCGCGCTGCCCTCATCGTCGCGTCATTCCTGTGCTTCCAGCATCGACCGCAGCGCCAAGTCCCGCTCGCCCCACCCGCGCCCGTTGATCGCGTCGTTCCCTCCAGATCTGGCCCAGTCAGCGCCTCCGCAGCCGGCCTGCCTCCTCCACCGACCGGTCCAAGAGCCCATGGTCAGCCCCAACGCCTCTGCCTCTCTCTGATGCACTATTGGGCCAGCCAGATTCGGCCCGTATAGATTTTTTTAGGGTTCTACATTTTGTCTAATTATCCACAGAATGCTGTTTTACAGAAAAGTCCTTGATCATGCATTTCATATCTCACTAACCGTGCATCGGATTAAAATGATGTAAACATGTAAAATGCTTAGAATTTTGTCTAGTTTCATAATATCCAACTTTCATCCATTTTTAAAATGTTTAAAATGATGTTTGATTAAATTTGCTTAAATGCCATGTTAAAATGGTTTAACTCATAACTAATTAACCGTAGCTCCGAATTTAATAAACTTTATATGTAAATGGGGTGAAATAATGCATAGATTAACATGTTGCACTTTATTTTCCTGTTTAACAACAATAAAATATGGTTTTAGGCAGAACAGTACCAAATCTAAAATATGCACATGAGGATTTTCCGGAATTGTTGCTTGTTTTGTCCGGCCCCATTTAAATTGCCTAGATAGGTAGCTTTATTATGCTTCACCTCTTGCCATGTTTAACAACATTAAATATTGTTGGGTACATAACCGAGAAAGAACTAAATAATTGAATGTGGTGTTTCGTCAATATCCAACTCGTTGCATATTGAGCTCCACTTAATTTGTAGTGTTGTTTGTTGCACTTTGCCATGCCATGCTCATTAAACCAGACATGCATCATAGTTGAATGTGCACCATGCCATGTTTATGCTTGTGTGTTTACCATGTTGTTTGCTTCTTTCTGGTTTGCTTCTCTCGTTAGCTTCGGTTTCGTTCCGGAGTTGTGAGGATTCGTTCGACTACGTCCGTTTGCCTCTTCATGGATTCGTTCTTCTTCCTAGCGGGATTTCAGGCAAGATGACCATTACCCTCGATATCACTTCTATCTTTGCTTGCTAGGTGTTCGTTCTATCGCCATGTCGCGCTACCTACCACTTGTTTATCATGCCTCCCATATTGCCATGTCAAGCCTCTAACCCACCTTCCTAGCAAACCGTTGTTTGGCTATGTTACTGCTTTTGCTCAGCCCCTCTGATAGTGTTGTTAGTTGGAGGTGAAGTTGAAGATTGCTCCATGTTGGAACATGTTTATGTTGGGATATCACAAAATCGCTTATTCAATTAATGCATCTATATACTTGGTAAAGGGTGGAAGGCTCGGCCTTATGCCTGGTGTTTTGTTCCACTCTTGCCGCCCTAGTTTCCGTCATACCGGTGTTATGTTCCTTGATTTTGCATTGCTTACGCGGTTGGGGTTATGGGACCCCCTTGACAGTTCGCTTTGAATAAAACTCCTCCAGCAAGGCCCAACCTTGGTTTTACCATTTGCCTACCTACCACCTATACCTTTCCCTTGGGTTCTGCAGACTCAAGGGTCATCTTTATTTTACCCCCGGGCTAGTGCTCCTCTGAGTGTTGGTCCGAACCGAGCCACCTGCGGGGCCACCTCGGGGAAACTGAGGGCTGGTTTTACTCGTAGCCTGTCTCATCCGGTGTGCCCTGAGAACTAGATATGTGCAGCTCCTATCGGCATTTGTCGGCACAGTCGGGTGGTCTTGCTGGACTCGTTTTACCATTATCGAAATGTCTTGTAACTGGGATTCCGAGACTGATTGGGTCTTTCCGGGAGAAGGAATATCCTTCGTTGATCGTGAGAGCTTGTGAACCCCTGGAGGGTATAAACTTTCGAGAGCCATGCCCGCGGTTATGTGGCAGATGGGAATTTGTTAATATCCGGTTGTAGAGAACTTTTTTTCGCGAATACGCGCGGAGCGTAACATTCCATTGATAGAAGGGGAGAACTAACAGTGGCGAACCTCAGTAAGCGTACACTGAAAGGCGCTTATGAGGCCGCAATGAGCAGGGAAGGGGTTTGCTCAGCCCGCATACAACAAGGTCAGGTTACACCAATGATCGAACTAAGCCCTCGAGCACCGGCGTTAGCCCAAATGCGAGCTTCCTCCTTAATGTCATGAGTCAGGAGGGTGGTGGAAGGGGTTGCGCCGTCGAAGATGCACGCATTGCGATGTCTCCAGATGTTCCATGCAGTTAGGGCGACGAGGGAGGCAAGGCCTTTGCGCTGGCCTGTCGAGGAGTCATGGAGGGCCATAGCCCACTATTCATAGAAGTCCATGGTGCCGGCCGGAGGAGGCGTGGTGACGCGGCACCAGGAGAAGATATCATACCACACCTTGCGGGCCAGGACGCACCCCATGAGAAGGTGATGCATCGTCTCTTCGTCCTGGTCACAGAGTGCGCAGGCGGCGTTGTGGGGTAAACCATGGCGGGCAAGGCGAGTAGAGGTCCAACAACGGTCGATGACGGCAAGCCAGAGGAAGATCTTGATTCCCTCCGGCGCCCAGGGCTTCCAGGTGAGGCTCCAAGTCGGGGAAGCAATGGAACCATGGAAGAGCGCGAGGTAGCAAGCGTTGGCGGTGTAAGTGCCGCTCTCGGTCCATTTCCAGTGGATGGAGTCCGGTGAGTTTTGTAGCGATATGCCAGAGAGGCGCCGCCAGATATCCACGTACTGGACGGTAGATTCCATCCCCAGGGCCCCTTGGATGTCGCCATCCAGGCCCTGCCAGGGATTGCCTCGGAAACCAGCCGGCGGGAGTGGCGTCGCTTAGGAACAAGGGCAACCAGGGCGGGGGCAATCTCGTCGATGCAGGAGCCGTTGAGCCAGGGGTCAATCCAAAAACGACACTTGTTGCCATCATCGGGTCGGTGGCCTGTAGCCATAGCCATCATGCACGCAATGCGGTGCCAACGCGTTGTAAATCACGGATGCCGAGGCCCCCAAGCTGCCGCGGCCGGCACACCTTTTGCCAGTTGACGGGGCAGTTGCCCAACCTAGCGTCCTTTCTATCGTTCCAGAAGAAATCCCAAATGATGCGGTTCGCCAACTTCAAGATGGTGGGGCAGAGTGGCATGGCGAGCATGATGTGCACAGGCATCGCCGTGAGGACGTGCCGAACTAGTGCTAGTCTCTCGCCACGAGAAAGAAGTGAGGCCCACCAGGAGAAAAGCTTCCTAGCAAGGTTGTCAATCAAGGGCATGAGAGCCGAAGAATGGATCTTGCGAATCGAGAGCGGCAGTCCAAGGTATTTGACCGGGAAGGAGGACACTTGGCATGTAAGAGTTGCGCCCATCGCAGACGTAGCCTCAATAGAGCACTTAATGGGGATGACCGAGCATTTGGCGTAGTTGGTGTGTAGGCCGGGTGCCGCCCCAAAGGTGTGCAGGATGGCCTTGACGGAGGTTAGCTCGTCCTCGTCCGGGTGGCAGAACAAGACAACATCATCTGCGAATAGGGAAATGCTCGAGGCAATCTGCCTGGAGGTAAGCCGACGAAGAACTCCCATACTGACCGCGTGCTGCATGAGGGTGTTTAGCGCGTCAATGACCAAGACGAACAGCATGGGGGAGACGGGATCGTCCTGGCGCAACCCCTCGTGGAGGACCGGTGGGCCTGGTTTCCCATTGATGAGGACTCGAGTCTTGGCTGTAGAGAGAAGGATGGAGATCCACTCACACCAACATGGCCCAAATCCGAGGTGTTGCATGGTCTCGAGCAGGTAGGCCCAAGAGACGGAGTCGAAAGCTCTAGCAATGTCCAACTTGAGCATAGCTCGTAGGGCGCGAATCTGATGCAGGTATCGAGCTGTCTGTTGCACCAGCAGGAAGTTGTCATGAACCGAGCGTCCAGCCACAAACGCGCTCTAGTTCGTGGAGACAAGCTCACCGAGCCTAGGAGCGAGGCGAAGCGAAAGCACCTGTGCAAAAAGCTTGGCCACGAGGTGAATAAGGCTGATCGGCCGGTAGTCGAAGAGTGTGGAAGCGTCAACTTTTGTCGGCAGGAGAACAATTAGGGCTTCATTGACCTTCTGGAAGCCTCACCCATTGCCAGTGAATAGCTTATCAAAGGCCTCGCAGAAGTCGTCTTTGATGATTGGCCAACATGAGTGTAGGAACTCTGAGGAGAATCCGTCCGGGCCCGACGATTTGCCCGTGGGGAGCTGCTTGACGGCATTCCATAGCTCGTCCTCGGAAAAAGGTCTCTCAAGCTCGGAGAGGTTGAAGCTGCGCGTATCCATGATGCCAAGGTTCAGGGTGAAAGGACGCTCATCGGTAGCACCAAGGATGCCCGAGAAGTGCTCAAAGGCCGCGCGAGCAAGGCCCTCCTCGCTGCGGGTCACATCATGTCCAACACGCAGCTTGGCGATGAAGTTCTTTTGCTGCCTATGCGCGGCATGGATCTTGTGGAAGGCAGAATTAGTTTCCCCATCCCGTAGCCAGGCAAATCTAGTACGATGTCGTTGAATAGAACACTCCAAGGAAGCGAGACCCACGTAGGCCCGCTTAAGCTCCCGGCGAAGCCAGGTTTCCGCCGGGGAGAGGGGTCGAATGTCTTGTGCGGCATCCAGGTGCGCGATGAGCTCGCGAGCAATCATCAGCTGGATCATAATGTGGCCAAGCTTCTTAGCGCTCCAACTCTGAAGATGCTTGGCAGTAGCTTTGAGACGAGCGTAGATGCGCCGGAATGGGTCAGGATCCGGGGGCACCGAGGCCCAAGCCCCAGTCACCACGGTCTGGAAGCCCTCAAGTTTGGGCCAGAAACGCTCGAAGTGGAAGCGCCTAGGGGCCCGTGAGCGCGGGGTGCAGCCGACCACGAGGGGGCAGTGATAGGAAGTGGTGGAGGCCAAGCAACATAGCATGCAAGCGGGGTGTACCGTCTCCCAGGAAGGGGTGCAAAGCACTCTGTCATTACGTACAAGCATAGGGGAGTCCTGTTCGTTCGACCATGTATACTGATAGAGGCAAAGGTGTCCCGTCTTTCGATGAGATGATGGATATCGCTTTGGTGGAAGTCGACTTTGACGATCCGACTACGAACGTGCGAGGACGTCGCGCCTTAGCAATCGCTAAACCAACTCCGAGAGGTTATCGACCACGCCGGAGCACGATCAACCTGACCACGAGGGTCTGTTTCCTGCGAGCAAACGAAGAACAAGCAAGAAACTGAGATTGCAATCTGGATATTGCGAATATAAGATGAAAGCTTTATTGATCAAGGTGGAGTTCTGTGACGCCTTTGTCTGGTCGCTGAACACAAACGAAGTACGCGAAGTTGCAGCTATGGCGAACTTTTAATCTAAACAAAACCCAACGTCTAAACGACGCCCTAAGGGCTGTATATATGGAGGAAGAGGGGGGGAATTTCGTGGCCCTTGAGGAAGGGGTCCGAAACCAACCCTATCTCTTGTTTCCCCACACATACGGACTCTAAAAACAACCTATACTGATGTATTTCGAAATTACATGGGCCTGGCCCAATAATAAGGTGACGCAGCACCTAAAATAGCCTCTGGACGAAAGTTATGAAGTAGCATCTTGTATATTTCGTCCAAGGTTTCATGCACGCATTATGGTGGCTTCAACGTCTTGAAATCATCACTTGTAACTCCGTTCTTGTTCCCCATGCGCATGCCATCATCTCCATGCTTGTTCTTGCTCCAATGTTCATCCTTCTCAAAGCTAGGCCCTTCATTTGTAAGCAAAACAAATGTATCCAATTTAGGCAGCATCATATTCTCATGAATATTAGAATCATTACCAAGAAACGAAAGTACCTGGTAATTTAATTGGCGTGCGCGAGCTCTAGTAATTGGTCCAGTATGTATAGCAGCAGGGGCTGTGGGTGTAACAATGGTATTGATGTCCTCATCATCCTCCCCTTCTTGAAATGAAGTCGTCCTCGACGGAAGCTCATCTTCCTCACCCAAATAAGGCTTCAAATCTGCAATGTTAAAAGTGGGACTAACCCCAAAATCTGCAGGCAGCTCAAGTTTATATGCATTATCATTTATTTTCTCTAACACCTTAAAAGGACCATCAGCACGTGGCATTAGCTTTGATTTGCGCAAATCAGGAAATCTATCCTTACGCAAATGTAACCAAACAAGATCTCCAGGTGCAAACACAACATGTTTTCTACCCTTATCTCCAGCAAGTTTATATTTAGCATTCATACGCTCAATGTTTTCCTTAGTTAACTCATGCATTTTTAAGATCAATTCAGCATGTTGTTTAGCATCAAAATTAACCTTCTCCGAAGATGCAAGAGGCAACAAATCAATAGGTGCACGAGGTAGGAAACCATACACAATTTCAAAAGGGCACATCTTAGTAGTAGAATGCAATGAACGATTATAAGCAAACTCAATATGAGGCAAGCATTCTTCCCACATTTTCTTATTATTCTTCAAAACAGCCCTAAGCATAGTAGACAATGTTCTATTGACTACTTCAGTTTGTCCATCAGTTTGGGGGTGACAAGTAGTACTAAAAAGCAGTTTAGTCCCCAACTTAGCCCATAAACATCTCCAAAAGTGGCTAAGAAATTTAGTATCACGATCGGAAACAATAGTATTTGGCACACCATGCAAGCGAATAATTTCACGAAAGAACAAATCAGCAACATTAACAGCATCATCGCTTTTATGACATGGTATAAAGTGTGCCATTTTCGAGAATCTATCCACGACAACAAATATGCTATCCCTCCCCTTCTTTGTTCGAGGTAAACCTAAAACAAAGTCCATAGATATATCCTCCCAAGGAACACTAGGTATAGGCAAAGGCATATATAAACCATGAGGATTGAGTCGTGACTTAGCTTTTTGACATGTAGTGCAGCGAGCAACAAAACGCTCAACATCCCGTCTCATCTTTGGCCAAAAGAAATGTGTAGCAAGTACGTCCTCTGTCTTCTTCACGCCAAAGTGTCCCATTAATCCTCCGCCATGCGCCTCCTGCAACAACAAAAGACGAATAGAGCTAGCTGGAATGCATAGCTTGTTAGCACGGAACACAAATCCATCATTAACGACAAACTTGTTCCAGGTTCTTCCTTCTTTACAATTCTGCAATACATCTTTAAAATCAGCATCATGCACATATTGATCTTTGATGGTCTCCAAACCAAATATTTTGAAGTCAAGTTGTGAAAGCATAGTATAGGGACGAGACAATGCATCAGCAATAACATTTTCTTTACCCTTCTTGTGTCTAATGACATAAGGGAAAGTTTCAATGAATTCAACCCATTTAGCATGTCTACGATTCAGTTTAGCTTGACTTTTAATATGTTTCAAAGATTCATGATCAGAATGTATAACAAATTCTTTGGGCCATAAATAATGTTGCCATGTTTCTAAAGTCCGAACAAGAGCATATAGTTCTTTATCATAAGTAGAATAATTCAGACTAGGCCCACTCAATTTTTCAGAAAAGTATGCAACAGGTTTGCCATCTTGTAATAACACACCTCCTAATCCAATGCCACTAGCATCACATTCAAGCTCAAAAGTCTTATTAAAATTAGGAAGTTGGAGTAAAGGAGCATGTGTCAACTTATCTTTCAATACCGTGAAGGCTTCTTCCTGTGCGGTACCCCAAACAAAAGGCACATCCTTCTTTGTAAGCTCGTTGAGAGGTGCAGCAATGGTGCTAAAATCTCTCACAAAACGCCTATAGAAACCAGCGAGTCCAAGAAAACTCCGCACTTGTGTGACCGTTTTGGGCTGCGGCCAACTCTCAATAGCTTCAATCTTGGCTTTATCAACTTCAATTCCCTGTGGAGTAACAACATAGCCAAGAAAAGATACTCGATCGGTGCAAAAGGTGCACTTCCCAAGGTTACCAAACAAACGTGCATCACGTAGAGCAATAAAAACAGCACGTAAATGTTCCAAATGTTCTTCCAAAGATTTGCTATAAATCAGTATATCATCAAAATAGACTACCACAAATCGTCCAATGAAAGCACGTAAAACTTCGTTCATTAGTCTCATGAAAGTACTAGGTGCATTAGTTAACCCAAAAGGCATGACTAACCACTCATATAAACCAAACTTAGTTTTAAATGCAGTTTTCCATTCATCTCCCAATTTCATACGAATTTGATGGTATCCACTACGCAAATCAACTTTGGAGAATATTGTAGAGCCACTCAATTCATCAAGCATATCATCTAGCCTAGGAATAGGATGACGATAACGAATAGTAATATTATTAATGCTTCTACAATCAACACACATACGCGATGTACCATCCTTTTTAGGCACGAGTATAATAGGAACAGCACAAGGACTAAGAGATTCGCGTATATAACCTTTGTCAAGCAGCTCCTGTACTTGACGCATAATCTCCTTCGTCTCCTCTGGATTGGTACGGTATGGTGCACGGTTGGGTAGCGATGCACCGGGAATTAAGTCAATTTGATGCTCAATCCCTCGAATAGGTGGTAATCCCGGTGGCACGTCTTGTGGGAAGACGTCAGCGAACTCCTGCAAAATGTTAGTGACAGCAGGGGGCAAAGAGGAAGGCACGTCCTCGAATGAAAATAATGCCTCTTTGCACACAAAAGCATAGCAAACAGATTTGTGGAAATCTGGTTCATCAATATCAGATTTTGTGGCAAGTAAACATGCACTTTTCAATTTAATTTCAGAAACAACACTAGATGGTTTATTATTAGGTTTCATTTGTTGCTCAAATTCCTTTGCCACAATCTGATTTTCACTCTTATTTTTCTCATGTTTTGCTTTATTAGCTCTATTAATGTCATCTTTCAAAATGGAATCAGGAGTCATAGGAAGCAAAGTAATATTTTTATCCTTATGAACAAGAGTATACTGATTGTTTCTACCATGGTGTACAGAATTTTTATCAAATTGCCATGGTCTACCTAGTAATAAGGAACATCCTTGCATGGGTACCACATCACAATCAACATAATCAGCATATGTAGAGATACTAAAATGCACACGAACGGTACGTGTTACCTTAACCTTGCTGCTGTTGTTGAACCATTGGATGTAGTAAGGATGTGGATGTGGTCTTGTGGTGAGAGATAGCTTCTCCACCATCTCCATGCTAGCCAAGTTGTTACAGCTCCCTCCATCGATGATGACGCGAACAGAACGTTCCTTCACAACTCCCTTTGTATGGAACAAATTATGCCTCTGATTTTGCTCTGCTTGTGTGACCTGCACACTCAAAACACGTTGAGCAACTAAACATTCATACCTGTCAGCGTCTTCAGGAGCCATGTATTGCGTCTCATTTTTAGAATCATCTCCACCATGTTCCTCACGTGTAATAAGAGCCAAAGTCTCCTCATCATAGTCACTAGCGGACTCATACCCACCATCCTCAGTAGCAATCATTACACGCTGAGATTTGCATTCTCTCGCATAATGTCCTCTTCCCTTACAACAACGACAAATAATATCACTTGTGTGCCCTGTCGATGCCATGGAAGAAGAAGAGCTCTGTGCAGGCCCGGCAGGTGCGCTCTTGGCAGATAGTGGTGGTTGTGCCTGCTTTCTTGTATCACGGCTGGAGGTGGAACCTGATGGAGGTGCTGGTGCAGAGGAAGTAGAAGATGCACGCGGTGTCCATGATGAAGGTCGACCTGCAGAAAAGTTAGTTCGCGCCAATGGCTGTCGATCCTGCACTTCACGTTCAGCTTTACAAGCAAGATGGAATAAACGAGTGATATTATTATAATCCTTATACTCTAGAATGGTCTGAATCTCTTTATTTAATCCACCCATAAAACGTGCAAGCATAGCTTCATTCTCCTCAACAATACCACATCTAATCATGCCAGTTTGTAATTCCTGATAATATTCTTCTACAGAATTTTTCCCTTGTCTTAAACGCTGCAATTTTTGAAGTAATTCACGTTGATAATATGGTGGAACCCAACGAGTACGCATAGCAGTTTTCAAAGCAGCCCAAGTAGTTGGAACAGGATATAATCTACAATGTTCAGACCACCAAACACATGCAAAGCTAGTGAAAGCACAAACAGCAGCAGGAACACGTCTCTCCTCAGGATATTGTAAACATGTAAATCGTTGTTCAGTTTCTAACTCCCAAGTAAGATATATATCAGGAACATATCTACCCTCAAATGGTGGAATATTCAATTTCAGTTTAGGGAGATGGTCATGATCTCGTACCTGAGGTGGTGGTGCCGGCCTACCGTTGCGAATATATACCTCAGGTCGACCTGCTGGTGGTGGTGCTGGTGGCTGCACGTAGTTCTGATTTTCATCAACCTCATCCTCATAATCGCCCACATAATCGTCATCCTCCTCAGCCGCCGCAGGAGCAGGAGCCAAAGAAGCATCAACAGTAGGTGCAGCAGCACCCGAATTTTGACCAATCTCAATTAGAACGCGTTGTGCCCGTCCCACTTGATTTGGAAGGCGGCGTTGGAGATGTGGTTGTTGTTGTTGTAGAGGTGCGACATGTGCAGCCGGTGGTGGTTGGGGAAGACGCTTGAGTAATTCAGTAAACTTGTTATCCAGCTTTGTCTCAAACGACTTCTCCACGGCATCTATCTTCTCCATAGCCTCTTCAAATCTGTTTAGCACATCTCCCACCTGGCCACTCATCATTTGCTGAAATTTATCATGCAACTCCTTGTTCGTCATGTTCTCCCAATCAGTCTCATCGGCTTGTGAACCTGCCATGGTTAGCAGCAAAAGAAACACAAAAGAATATGATCCTGCAGACTACTAGAAGTGGTGGTGATGGTGGTGTGTCACAAAACCTTCAAGCGAATCTCAAATTCTTACCAGTTCTTACCCAGCAGCAGGTGGTGATCGGCAACCGTTGTAGTCAAAAACTCTCAAAGCTTGGATATAGCGATTACCAGGAAGAGTCAAACGCACGATGTAGACTTATGTGGAGCTGGGAAGGCTTATAATATGGTAGCAAAATGGTAAGCAATAATCAATTCAGAGATGCAAAGTTGAATAAACGCTCAACGACGGTACTGTGCTGGTCCTAGGCTAGACCGTGCTAGAGACGCGAGCCTAGAACACTAACAAAATCACGGCGCTGCACGTAAACAAGGGAAAAGCACACTCTAGAATTTTTTTTTCGCTCTTTTTTTTTTGCGCTCTTTTTTTTTTGCGAAAAATCACTATAATGGCGAGTGTCTCAAAACTCTTCCCAGGTCAAACTGACAGGATGGGCACAAAATTTTTTGACTATTTTTTTTCGGAAATCAGGGCAGCGACGACGAAAAAGTGCGACAAAAAATCACTATGATGGCGAGTGTCTCAAAACACTACCCGGGGCCTAAAAATAGGATAGGGAAAAAATATTTTTGGTTGTCGAAATTTTGGCCTAAAAACTGCCCGGGGGTCTCCAGACTAAAATATTTTTGGTTGTCGAAATTTTGGCCTAAAAATTTTGGACATCAATACCATTGTTACACCCACAGCCTCTGCTGCTATACATACTGGACCAATTACTAGAGCTCGCGCACGCCAATTAAATTACCAGGTACTTTCGTTTCTTGGTAATGATTCTAATGTTCATGAGAATATGATGCTGCCTAAATTGGATACATTTGTTTTGCTTACAAATGAAGGGCCTAGCTTTGAGAAGGATGAACATTGGAGAAAGAACAAGCATGGAGATGATGGCATGCGCATGGGGGACAAGAACGGAGTAACAAGTGATGATTTCAGGACGTTGAAGCCACCATAATGCGTGCATGAAGCCTTGGACGAAATATACAAGACGCTACTTCATAACTTTCGTCCAGAGGCTATTTTAGGTGCTGCGTCACCTTATTATTGGGCCAGGCCCATGTAAGTTCGAAATACTTGAGTATAGGCTATTTTTAGAGTCCGTATGTGTGGGGAAACAAGAGATAGGGCTGGTTTCGGACCCCTTCCCCAAGGGCCACGAAATTCCCCCCTCTTCCTCCATATATACAGCCCTTAGGGCGTCGTTTAGACTTTGGGTTTTGTTTAGATTAAAAGTTCGCCATAGCTGCAACTTCGCGTACTTCGTTTGTGTTCAACGACCAGACAAAGGCGTCACAGAACCCCACCTTGATCAATAAAGCTTTCATCTTATATTCGCAATATCCAGATTGCAATCTCAGTTTCTTGCTTGTTCTTCGTTTGCTCGCAGGAAACAGACCCTCGTGGTCAGGTTGATCGTGCTCCGGCGTGGTCAATAACCTCTCGGAGTTGGTTTAGCGATTGCTAAGGCGCGACGTCCTCGCACGTTCGTAGTCGGATCGTCAAAGTCGACTTCCATCAAAGCGATATCCATCATCTCATCGAAAGACGGGACACCTTTGCCTCTATCAAGTGGTATCAGATTTCCAGGTTGCTCGGTGAGATTTTACAGTTTTTCGTAGTTTAGATCGAGTCTGTTCTTCATACCTACAGACCACGAAAAAGACACAAAAAAATTAGGGTTAGTTGAGTATATCCGAACCAATCTGAGCCTTTGCATAATCTTTTTAGGGTTTTTGCTTTGTTGAATTTGCGGTTGCATCGTCGTGTCAAGTTGCTGGTCTTAGAGTCTAGTCTTTTAGAGTTTCGAGTTCTGGTCATAAGTTGTCACGCCGCCGCCGCACCACCATCATCGCCTTGCCATCTACCACTATTGCTTATCCGCCACCGCTCTGAATCCGTATCCATATACCACCACCAATCCGTATCCATATACCACCACCGATCCGTATCCATATACCACCACCGCTACCATATACCACCACCGCTGCCATATCCTACCACCATATATCCACCACCAATCCGAGTTCTTTTCATATTCGGTTTGTTTTAGAGATCCATCTATTTTCCGTTTCATGTTTCCTTGCCTGAGTAGGTCTCGAAAAAAACCGAGTCTGGAGACCCCCGGGCAGTTTCTAGGCCAAAATTTCGGCAACGAAAAATATTTTTTCCCTATCCTATTTTTAGGTCCCGGGGAGTGTTTTGAGACACTCGCCATCATAGTGATTTTTTGTCGCACTTTTTTGTCGTCGCTGCCCTGATTTCCAAAAAAAAATAGTCAAAATTTTTTTGTGCCCATCCTGTCAGTTTGACCTGGGAAGAGTTTTGAGACACTCGCCATTATAGTGATTTTTCGCAAAAAAAAGGAGCGAAAAAAAAGAGCAAAAAAAATTCCAGAGTGTGCTTTTCCCTTCTTTACGTGCAGCGCCGTGATTTTGTTAGTGTTCTAGGCTCGCGTCTCTAGCACGGTCTAGCCTAGGACCAGCACAGTACCGTCGTTGAGCATTTCTTCAACTTTGCATCTCTGAATTGATTATTGCTGACCCTTTTTGCTACCATATTATAAGCCTTCCCAGCTCCACATACATCTACATCGTGCGTTTGACTCTCCCTGGTAATCGCTCTATCCAAGCTTTGAGAGTTTTGACTACAACGGTTGCCGATCACCACCTGCTGCTGGGTAAGAACTGGTAAGAATTTGAGATTCGCTTGAAGGTTTTGTGACACACCACCATCACCACCACTTCCTAGTAGTATGCAGGATCATATTCTTTTGTGTTTCTATTGCTGCTAACTATGGCAGGATCACAAGCCGATGAGACTGATTGGGAGAACATGACGAACAAGGAGTTGCATGATAAATTTCAGCAAATGATGAGTGGCCAGGTGGGAGATGTGCTAAACAGATTTGAAGAGCCTATGGAGAAGATAGATGCCGTGGAGAAGTCGTTCGAGACAAAGCTGGATAACAAGTTTACTGAATTAATCAAGCGTCTTCCCAACCACCACCGGCTGCACATGTGCACCTCTACAACAACAACAACCACATCTCCAACGCTGCCTTCCAAATCAAGTGGGACGAGCACAGCGCGTTCCAATTGAGACTGGTCAAAATTCGGGTGCCGCTGCACCTACTATTGATGCTTCTTTGGCTCCTGCTACTGCGGCGGCTGAGGAGGATGACGATTATGTGGGCGATTACGAGGATGAGGTTGATCAAAAGCAGAACTACGTGCAGCCACCAGCACCACCACCAGCAGGTCGACCTCAGGTATATATTCGCAACGGTAGGCCGCCACCACCACCTCAGGTACGAGATCATGACCATCTCCCTAAACTGAAATTGAATATTCCACCATTTGAGGGTAGATATGTTCCTGATATATATCTTACTTGGGAGTTAGAAACTGAACAACGATTTACTTGTTTACAATATCCCGAGGAGAGACGTGTTCCTGCTGCTGTTTGTGCTTTCACTAGCTTTGCATGTGTTTGGTGGTCTGAACATTGTAGATTATATCCTGTTCCAGCTACTTGGGCTGCTTTGAAAACTGCTATGCGTACTCATTGGGTTCCACCATATTATCAACATGAATTACTTCAAAAATTGCAGCGCTTAAGACAAGGGAAAAATTCTGTAGAAGAATATTATCAGGAATTAAAAACTGGCATGATTAGATGTGGTATTGTTGAGGAGAATGAAGCTATGCTTGCACGTTTTATGGGTGGATTAAATAAAGAGATTCAGACCATTCTAGAGTATATGGATTATAATAATATCACTCGTTTATTCCATCTTGCTTGTAAAGCTGAACGTGAAGTGCAGGATCGACAGCCAATGGCGCGAACTAACTTTTCTGCAGGTCGACCTTCATCATGGACACCGCGTGCATCTTCTACTTCCACTGCACCAGCACCTCCATCAGGTTCCACCTCCAGCCGTGATACAAGAAAGCAGGCACAACCACCACTATCTGCCAAGAGCGCACCTGCCGGGCCTGCACAGAGCTCTTCTTCTTCCATGGCATCGACAGGGCACACAAGTGATATTATTTGTCGTTGTTGTAAGGGAAGAGGACATTATGCGAGAGAATGCAAATCTCAGCGTGTAATGATTGCTACTGAGGATGGTGGGTATGAGTCCGCTAGTGACTATGATGAGGAGACTTTGGCTCTTATTACACGTGAGGAACATGGTGGAGATGATTCTAAAAATGAGACGCAATACATGGCTCCTGAAGACGCTGACAGGTATGAATGTTTAGTTGCTCAACGTGTTTTGAGTGTGCAGGTCACACAAGCAGAGCAAAATCAGAGGCATAATTTGTTCCATACAAAGGGAGTTGTGAAGGAACGTTCTGTTCGCGTCATCATAGATGGAGGGAGCTGTAACAACTTGGCTAGCATGGAGATGGTGGAGAAGCTATCTCTCACCACAAGACCACATCCACATCCTTACTACATCCAATGGTTCAACAATAGCGGCAAGGTTAAGGTAACACGTACTGTTCGTGTGCATTTTAGTATCTCTACATATGCTGATTATGTTGATTGTGATGTGGTACCCATGCAAGCATGTTCCTTATTACTTGGTAGACCATGGCAATTTGATAAAAATTCTGTACACCATGGTAGAAACAATCAGTATACTCTTGTTCATAAGGATAAAAATATTACTTTGCTTCCTATGACTCCTGATTCCATTTTGAAAGATGACATTAATAGAGCTAATAAAGCAAAACAGGAGAAAAATAAGAGTGAAAATCAGATTGTGGCAAAAGAATTTGAGCAACAAATGAAACCTAATAATAAACCATCTAGTGTTGTTTCTGAAATTAAATTGAAAAGTGCATGTTTACTTGCCACAAAATCTGATATTGATGAGCTAGATTTCAACAAATGTGTTTGCTATGCTTTTGTGTGCAAAGAGGCATTATTTTCATTCAAGGACGTGCCTTCCTCTTTGCCCCCTGCTGTCACTAACATTTTGCAGGAGTTCGCTGACGTCTTCCCACAAGACGTGCCACCGGGATTACCACCTATCCGAGGGATTGAGCATCAAATTGACTTAATTCCCGGTGCATCGCTACCCAACCGTGCACCATACCGTACCAATCCAGAGGAGACGAAGGAGATTATGCGTCAAGTACAGGAGCTGCTCGACAAAGGTTATATACGCGAATCTCTTAGTCCTTGTGCTGTTCCTATTATACTAGTGCCTAAAAAGGATGGTACGTCGCGTATGTGTGTTGATTGTAGAGGCATTAATAATATTACTATTCGTTATCGTCATCCTATTCCTAGGCTAGATGATATGCTTGATGAATTGAGTGGCTCTACAATATTCTCCAAAGTTGATTTGCGTAGTGGATACCATCAAATTCGTATGAAATTGGGAGATGAATGGAAAACTGCATTTAAAACTAAGTTTGGTTTATATGAGTGGTTAGTCATGCCTTTTGGGTTAACTAATGCACCTAGTACTTTCATGAGACTAATGAACGAAGTTTTACGTGCTTTCATTGGACGATTTGTTGTAGTCTATTTTGATGATATACTGATTTATAGCAAATCTTTGGAAGAACATTTGGAACATTTACGTGCTGTTTTTATTGCTCTACGTGATGCACGTTTGTTTGGTAACCTTGGGAAGTGCACCTTTTGCACGGACCGAGTATCTTTTCTTGGCTATGTTGTTACTCCACAGGGAATTGAAGTTGATAAAGCCAAGATTGAAGCTATTGAGAGTTGGCCGCAGCCCAAAACGGTCACACAAGTGCGGAGTTTTCTTGGACTCGCTGGTTTCTATAGGCGTTTTGTGAGAGATTTTAGCACCATTGCTGCACCTCTCAACGAGCTTACAAAGAAGGATGTGCCTTTGTTTGGGGTACCGCACAGGAAGAAGCCTTCACGGTATTGAAAGATAAGTTGACACATGCTCCTTTACTCCAACTTCCTGGTTTTAATAAGACTTTTGAGCTTGAATGTGATGCTAGTGGAATTGGATTAGGAGATGTGTTATTACAAGATGGCAAACCTGTTGCATATTTTTCTGAAAAATTGAGTGGGCCTAATCTGAATTATTCTACTTATGATAAAGAACTATATGCTCTTGTTCGGACTTTAGAAACATGGCAACATTATTTATGGCCCAAAGAATTTGTTATACATTCTGATCATGAATGTTTGAAACATATTAAAAGTCAAGCTAAACTGAATTGTAGACATGGTAAATGGGTTGAATTCATTGAAACTTTCCCTTATGTCATTAAACACAAGAAGGGTAAAGAAAATGTTACTGCTGATGCATTGTCTCGTCGCTATACTATGCTTTCACAACTTGACTTCAAAATATTTGGTTTGGAGACCATCAAAGATCAATATGAGCATGATGCTGATTTTAAAGATGTTTTGCAGAATTGTAAAGAAGGAAGAACCTGGAACAAGTTTGTCGTTAATGATGGATTTTTGTTCCGTGCTAACAAGCTATGCATTCCAGCTAGCTCTCTTCGTCTCTTGTTGTTGCAGGAGGCGCATGGAGGAGGATTAATGGGACACTTTGGCGTGAAGAAGACGGAGGACGTACTTGCTACACATTTCTTTTGGCCAAAGATGAGACGGGATGTTGAGCGTTTTGTTGCTCGCTGCACTACATGTCAAAAAGCTAAGTCACAACTCAATCCTCATGGTTTATATATGCCTTTGCCTGTACCTAGTGTTCCTTGGGAGGATATATCTATGGACTTTGTTTTAGGTTTACCTCGAACAAAGAAGGGGAGGGATAGCATATTTGTTGTCGTGGATAGATTCTCAAAAATGGCACACTTTATACCATGTCATAAAAGCGATGATGCTGTTAATGTTGCTGATTTGTTCTTCCGTGAAATTATTCGTTTGCATGGTGTGCCAAATACTATTGTTTCAGATCGTGATACTAAATTTCTTAGCCACTTTTGGAGATGTTTATGGGCTAAGTTGGGGACTAAACTGCTTTTTAGTACTACTTGTCACCCCCAAACTGATGGACAAACTGAAGTAGTCAATAGAACATTGTCTACTATGCTTAGGGCTGTTTTGAAGAATAATAAGAAAATGTGGGAAGAATGCTTGCCTCATATTGAGTTTGCTTATAATCGTTCATTGCATTATACTACTAAGATGTGCCCTTTTGAAATTGTGTATGGTTTCCTACCTCGTGCACCTATTGATTTGTTGCCTCTTCCATCTTCGGAGAAGGTTAATTTTGATGCTAAACAACGTGCTGAATTGATCTTAAAAATGCATGAGTTAACTAAGGCAAACATTGAGCGTATGAATGCTAAATATAAACTTGCTGGAGATAAGGGTAGAAAACATGTTGTGTTTGCACTTGGAGATCTTGTTTGGTTACATTTGCGTAAGGATAGATTTCCTGATTTGCGCAAATCAAAGCTAATGCCACGTGCTGATGGTCCTTTTAAGGTGTTAGAGAAAATAAATGATAATGCATATAAACTTGAGCTGCCTGCAGATTTTGGGGTTAGTCCCACTTTTAACATTGCAGATTTGAAGCCTTATTTGGGTGAGGGAGATGAGCTTCCGTCGAGGACGACTTCATTTCAAGAAGGGGAGGATGATGAGGACATCAATACCATTGTTACACCCACAGCCCCTGCTGCTATACATACTGGACCAATTACTAGAGCTCGCGCACGCCAATTAAATTACCAGGTACTTTCGTTTCTTGGTAATGATTCTAATGTTCATGAGAATATGATGCTGCCTAAATTGGATACATTTGTTTTGCTTACAAATGAAGGGCCTAGCTTTGAGAAGGATGAACATTGGAGCAAGAACAAGCATGGAGATGATGGCATGCGCATGGGGGACAAGAACGGAGTTACAAGTGATGATTTCAGGACGTTGAAGCCACCATAATGCGTGAAGCCTTGGACGAAATATACAAGATGCTACTTCATAACTTTCGTCCAGAGGCTATTTTAGGTGCTGCGTCACCTTATTATTGGGCCAGGCCCATGTAATTTCGAAATACTTGAGTATAGGCTATTTTAGAGTACGTATGTGTGGGGAAACAAGAGATAGGGCTGGTTTCGGACCCCTTCCCCAAGGGCCACGAAATTCCCCCCTCTTCCTCCATATATACAGCCCTTAGGGCGTCGTTTAGACTTTGGGTTTTGTTTAGATTAAAAGTTCGCCATAGCTGCAACTTCGCGTACTTCGTTTGTGTTCAACGACCAGACAAAGGCGTCACAGAACCCCACCTTGATCAATAAAGATTTCATCTTATATTCGCAATATCCAGATTGCAATCTCAGTTTCTTGCTTGTTCTTCGTTTGCTCGCAGGAAACAGACCCTCGTGGTCAGGTTGATCGTGCTCTGGCGTGGTCAGTAACCTCTCGGAGTTGGTTTAGCGATTGCTAAGGCGCGACGTCCTCGCATGTTCGTAGTCGGATCATCAAAGTCGACTTCCATCAAAGCGATATCCATCATCTCATCGAAAGACGGGACACCTTTGCCTCTATCACCCGACGTGGATGGGATGTCGCCAATAAGCAACTGGCGCGAGGGCGTTGGTGGTGGGCCATGCGTGGAATCCTCGCAGGAGTGCTCGATTAGCGCATCGACAATGAGTTGATGGACTGGCATTGGATCGTCCTAGTGCGCGGGCCCAGGCACCGGGCAGCCTGCTGATTGGGCAGGGGCGGCGCGGGCGGGAATCTCCTGACTGTTCTCGGCATGAGCCAGCGCCGGGTTTCGAATTTCAAAACTAGTCCATGGCGTGGACTGGCAGGTGCTTTGACGCGGTACGGTTGCTTTATCCAAAAGCAGCGGGAAGGACAAACGCTGCTGAGGTGGTGGCCTGGCATTGTGACACGGGGAGGAGGGGTAGGAGCCCAGCACGCCTTGGTATCCGCGAAAGGGGGATGGCGGCCACAGCGGTGACACCGGCCGCCATGGGCAGCCCCAGCGGCGCCGGAGCCGGAGCCGGAGCCGGAGCGGCATGGCGGGAAGTCATGGCAGCGCGACCACTTGGGCGGCAAAGGAGGGCAGCCTGAGCGGTTTTAGAGAACTTGACACTTGACTTAATTAAAATGCATCAACCGCGTGTGTAGCCGTGATGGTCTCTTTTCGGCGGAGTCCGGGAAGTGAACACGGTTTGGGTTATGTCTGAACGTAAGTAGTTTCAGGATCACTTCTTGATTACTTCTAGTTTCATGACCGCTGCGTAGCTTCTCATCTTACTCTTATTTGCGGATGTTAGCCACCATATTTCCTTAGTGCTTGCTGCAGCTCCACCTCATTACCCCATCCTACCCATAAGCTTAAATAGTCTTGATCTCGCGGGTTTTGAGATTGCTGAATCCTCGTGACGCACAGATACTACCAAACAGTTGCAGGTGCCGATGATACCAGTGCAGGTGATGCTACCGAACTCAAGTGGGAGTTCGACGAGGACCTTGGTCGTTACTATGTTTTGTTTCCTAGTGATCAGTAGTGGAGCCCAGTCAGGACGATCGGGGATCTAGCATTTGGGGTTATCTTCTTTTCATTTGGATTTGACCGTAGTCGGTCTATATGTTTATTTTGGATGATGTATGAATTATTCAAGTACTGTGTGAAGTGGCGATTGTAAGCCAACTCTCTTTATCCCTTCTTGTTCATTACATGGGATTGTGTGAAGATGACCCTTCTTGCGACAAAACCACGATGCGGTTATGCCTCTAAGTCGTGGCTCGACACGTGGGAGATATAGCCGCATCGTGGACGTTACAAGATGGTAATCAGAGCCATCCCCGACTTAGGAGCCCCCGGCTTGATCGAATGGCTGACGTTGTTGAGTCTAGAGTAAAAATGTTCTGAGTCTTAAGATTATATAAATCGGAGAGTAGGATTCTTTTTTCTCCTTAGTCCCTTCATCGCTCTGGTGAGGTCTCCTGACGTAGATGTTTTGACTTTCCTCTCCACAAATTTCACGAATTTTTTTAGGATCACGCGGGTATCTTGGGATCGTTCTGATATTCTTGTGACGAGAACATTGTTCTTGGTGCCTCCTGACATTTAAGGGTTGTGGCAGTGTCCCGGGGAGTTGAGCTCCGAGGTGTTGTCGTCACAATTTTACCGTTGCAGTTCTGGAATACCTGAGTTTCGCTGACATCGAAAATCTCTTTTATGCAGTTGTTGGTGAGATTACCTCGACGCCACCTAGTACTGGGGCTGGAGTTCGGGAGTATTGCCATAGCTTGTATAACGGATGCTTTTCGAAGGTTGAGGTACACGATTTCCGGAGTTTTCTTGGTTATGTGTTGACGGATGGATAAAGCTGGATGTAGGGATTGTTAGTTTGGGTGAGATATATTGCTTCCCCTATATCCCCAACACCAGATTGCATAAACAGAAAGTTTTGGGAGTTTATAGGTGGGAATTCAAGTATCTCGTAGGATATCTTTCCAATAGACACATGATATGATATGGGGTCTATCATATGTTTGTTTCGGCGTATTCTACGAGCCGAATCTTTGTTTTGTTTTGAGTTGTGGTATTCGAGTTGCTTCAATGTCAAGTGTTGATTCCATACCATTCCTAAGCGATGTTCTCGTATTCCTATGGGAATACTAATCCTTCTTATTTATCGAGATTGTCATCCCAATTCTATTTCCAACTGGTGCACTTCTCTTCGAGATGATTCCATCATTCTCCCCATTCGCAAGATCACCTCTCAGTTTTCCCAACGGTGTTTGTTCCATCCATCCCAAGTTGAATTTGTTTTTCCCGCCCTCCCACCCATTTCTTCAAGGATTCGGATTTCTTAATCCAGTATCCATTTTATTCATGAGAAGTCTCTTCATTTTTCCATTCAATGTTCTTATCCGGTGTTTCCTCATGAAGATTGTCAGGAGTTTCAAGTTCATCATCCTTCGTTGTTGTGTCTTCTCCGATGGATCCAATTCAAGCTTGCTGTGTTGATCATATTCCTTTCCTCGTGTCAAATGCTTTCTCATGTCAGTGCATCTCCTAATCATCCACCTCTTGCTATTCATGTTATCTGGAGTGCTGAAGATATCCCAGAAGATTCAAGTTTCCATTCTTATTTCTTCCAAGCTATTTCGAGGTTGTTACCTCATTCAAGACTTTTAATTCAACCGGTGCAATATCCCTTTCAAGTATTCGTTCAACGGTGTTTGTCTTGAGTGGGCCATAAGCCACAGGTCTTTTTCCAGAATCTTACCTGACTCTTCTAATTTTCCCGGAGCTATTCCCAAATTCTTTCAAAGTTTGACATAAGAATGATTTCTCATCAATCAAATGTATCCTCCAAGTTCGCTTTCATATTATTTTCATCATTGGTTCAACCTTTCTAATTTTCATTACAGAGTGCCTCAACAATTCATGGTGTTGTTTCTCGTCGTCATTCCCGGATTGTGAAGACCGAAGAAGAGATTTCTCCTAAATCTTGGTCCGTTCTCTTGAAGATTCATGGTTCTAGCTTCATGCCATCCTCATAATTGTTTCGATCGTGGGAAATTCTTTTCACCCATCCGGAGCAATTCAGGAGTCTTTCAGTTTGATTCTCCGGAGCCCATCATCTCAGAATTATTCATTCCAGTTTTCAGCTCTCGTTCTCCAAATCTTACTGGTGCATCGTTCAAGTATTCTCTAATCAGCTCGTGATCTATTTGTTCACTTGTATCTAAATTCTCTCAAGCATCTTCGTTCATTTTCCAATTCTTCCTGGTGATGCGTTCATTTTTTCGTTCGTTCTTTTAATCCTTACGGTGGTTCGTCCAACATTCCTCTTCCGTTGTTATCGTATCAATGCATTCGTGCTTTCCAAATTCTACCGGTTGTTCGTGGAAGACCTTCGCAAGTTGCGCTATTTCTCTCTTCAATCTTTTCTAGAAGAATAAGTGGCATGCCAAATCCGTTGCTTGTCATCAATTTAAATTGGTGAAGGATACGCATAACATAATTCTTATTCTTGTTTCATCCAAGTGTTTAATTCTTTTCTACCGGAGTTTGTCCGTGACATCAATTTCTCAGTTATATGTTGTTCATCTTTCTTCCGGAGTTCCAAGTTTTCCGCATTATCTCGTCACGAAGCTCCTTCTAAATCATCGCAAGGCTTCACCTTGTGTTTTCAACTTCTCTTTCTTTTTATCATCCTTTTATTACCGGATTTCTTCATGGAGGCTCTACATGGTGGTTCGTTTCTTTTAATTCTTCAATTGTTCGTCAAGATTTCTCGCGGAGTTATGATCCGCCAAGCTATACTCAAAAATAAACATGGTGCTCTACACATGTTTTGTTTTGAGGAGATCAAGCATTCTTCATCTTGCATTCCAAAGTGCAATTCTTTCTACCTTATCTCTTGAGATGGCGTTATATCATTCTTGAAAATTTCCATTCATGTTTCGCGATCCACATGTTGTCAAGAATGAGGTATTTTAAATCCATTAATATCTTTGTTGGAGTTATCTTGTGTCATATTTCACCTAAAGCCTTCCCTAAGGAATGTTACTATTGTGGTGCTTATCAATGATCCAAGTTATCTCTCTATCTTGGTGGAAAAAGTGTTTTATCCCTTTGGTGTTATCAATTATATCACTTGTTTCCGTAGTGGCAGAATTTCGCCTCAATTTTGAGATGTTTCCATAAGCCCACGAGGATCATATCCTTTCGTATCGATCTTCCAACAACTCCGTTCAATCCTTCTTTGCAAGGATGCTCTTTCAAATTCATTTGTGGTGGAAGTTGTTATTCTTTTCTCCGTTCTTTTCATTTCATTGTTTCATTTCTTCCGGAGGCATGGTGATGCTGCTCTCTTTGACACATCGTCTCGTTTTGTCAAGATCATGTTCTTTTCCTTGCTTATCCATTTAACATGAGCATTGTTCTATTCAAGTTCTTTCCATCTTGTCAAATTCATGCTATTTCTATCCATTTTCAACCGGAGTGATGCCCAAATTCTTTCGCTTTTACTCCTTGTCTATTCCATTTTAACCGAAGTGTTGTGTCATCTCTTCAAGTTCTTTTCATCTTATCAAGTCTTGTATCGGCTTTCAACCTACAAGGTTCTTCTAATGTTCCTTGTTCCTCTTTGATAACGGAGTGTTTGCAATCTCGTCATCTCAATTGTATTCTTTCTTTCACTTTGTTCAACCTCGCAAGGTTCGTGGTTTCACTAGTTTGTCTAAGAAGCAACTTGTTTTACCTCTTCCTCTTCCGTTTCTCCCCTGTGCCATCCTTAGATCTCTGGTCGAGATCTCTTGTAAGTGGAGGAGAGTTGTGACGCCCCAAGACCGGCGCTCCAGATGCCTTCCATGGGTTCCTAGATTCGTCGTGTGATTTGTTTTGGTTGTTGCATTCTTCATTGCACCATGCGCATTGCATCTGCATGTTTTCTTAAAACTTGCATCCGCTCATAGTTGCCGCTTCTTGTCTCTGTTGACCTTCTCCCAGATCAACCGGACCGCTCTCTTCTCTCTTGTCTTCTCCGTGGCAATGTTGTCAGACTGCTTTGTCTTCATTGACCATTCTCGTTCCAACCACACTCATGATCACGTCGTCCTAACCCTCCTTGCACAGTGCATCACCCCCTCGCATGCGCGTCCGAAAACTTACCCGGATCCGACCCGCTCAGTCGTTACCGTTGGGTCCAGATCATCCCCAAACACCTATAAAACATCTCCGTTTTCTTATTTGGACTACCTAACCTGTTTAGCTCGGACCGTCTGATTTTGAACGGATGATCCAAACCCTCCCCCTTTCCATATATATAGACCTCCCCCTAACCAAATCTGTCTAAACCAAACCCCAGCCTAGCTCCTAGCCCCTCCAGCGGCGCCACCCTCCTCGGATCCAGCACCGAACCAACCAGCCTTCCTACCTCGTTTTCCAGATCCACCAAACCACATCCATCCATCCCACCGTCGGTCGGGACCGTCAGATCCAGATCGAACAACCCGTAGCCTTCCAGTTCATCCTCCCACCTTCCGCAACAACAGAGAGCCCCACGCTCCAGCGCTCGATCTCCTCGAGCGAGCTCCTACCTCGTTCCCCTCAGTCCTCGCCCGTCCTTCGCGCGAGGCAAGCCGCAGCACCACCGGAGCTCCCTCCGCCGACGAGCACCACCAGCAGATGAGCCCTCGCCGCCTAGTTCTCTCTCTCCCTGCACCCCCTTTTTTCCCTCTCTGGTTCTCCCCTCACCTCGTCTCTCTCTTTTATCTCTTCACGGGAGCACACCGCCGCCATGGAAGCCACCGCCGGCCTCCGCGTCGAGCTCCGCCACCACCAGATCCGTCCGCTGTCCCCCCGTCTCCAGTGAGAACCTCGGCGGGCCTCGCTGCCCTGCCGGAGTAGCAGCTCCTCGTGTTGTCGTCCCTCTCCCCCTTGCCCCTTTTCTCTATGTGCTTCTCACCCGTGAGCATCGCCATCCCCGATGCAGGTCACCTCCGTTCGCGCCTCGCAAGCCTTTGCTCGAGCTCACTGACCCTACGCCTCAAGTCCCTGCCGTCGGCATGCTGCCCTCGTCGTCGCGTCGTTCCTCTGCTTCCAGCGTCGACCGCAGCGCCAAGTCCCGCTCGCCCCACCCGCGCTCGTTGACCGCGTCGTTCCCTCCAGATCCGGCCCAGTTAGCGCCTCCTCAGCCGGCCTGCCTCCTCCACCGACTGGACCAAGAGCCCATGGTGAGCCCCAACGCCTCTGCCTCTCTCTGATGCACTATTGGGCCAGCCAGATTTGGCCCGTATAGATTTTTTTAGGGTTCTGCGATTTTGTTTAATTATCGAGAGAACGCTGTTTTACAGAAAAGTCCTTCTTGATCATGCATTTCATATCTCACTAACCGTGCATCGGATTAAAATGATGTAAACATGTAAAATGTTTAGAATTTTGTCTAGTTTCATAATATCCAACTTTCATCCATGTTTAAAATGTTTAAAATTATGTTTGATTAAATTTGCTTAAATGCCATGTTAAAATGGTTTAACTCATAACTAATTAACCGTGGCTCCGAATTTAATAAACTTTATATGTAAATGGGGTGGAATGATGCATAGATTAACATGTTGCACTTTATTTTCCGTTTTAACAACAATAAAATATGGTTTTAGGCAGAACAGTACCAAATCTAAAATATGCACATGAGGATTTTCCGGAATTGTTGTTTGTTATGTCCGGCCCCATTTAAATTGCCTAGATATGTAGTTTTATTATGCTTCACCTCCTGCCATGTTTAAAAACATTTAATATTGTTGGGTACATAACCGAGAGAGAACAAAATAATTGAATGTGGTGTTTCGTCAATATGCAACTCGTTGTATATTGAGCTCCACTTAATTTGTAGTGTTGTTTGTTGCACTTTGCCATGCCATGCCTCATTAAACCGGACATGCATCACAGTTGATTTTGCATCATGCCATGTTTATGCTTGTGTGTTTACCATGTTGTTTGCTTCTTTCCGGTTTGCTTCTCTCGTTAGCTTCGGTTTCGTTCCGGAGTTGTGAGGATTCGTTCGACTACGTCTGTTTGTCTCTTCATGGATTCGTTCCTTCTTCTAGCGGGATTTCAGGCAAGATGACCATTACCCTCGATATCACTTCTATCTTTTCTTGCTAGTTGTTTGTTCTATCGCTATGTCGCGCTACCTACCACTTGTTTGTCATGCCTCCCATATTGCGATGTCAAGCCTCTAACCCACCTTCCTAGCAAACCGTTGTTTGGCTATGTTACCGCTTTTGCTCAGCCCCTCTTATAGCGTTGTTAGTTACAGGTGAAGTTGAAGATTGCTCCATGTTGGAACATGTTTATATTGGGATATCACAATATCTCTTATTCAATTAATGCATCTATATACTTGGTAAAGGGTGGAAGGCTCGGCCTTATGCCTGGTGTTTTGTTCCACTCTTGCCGCCCTAGTTTCCGTCATACCGGTGTTATGTTCCTTGGTTTTGCGTTCCTTACGCGGTTGGGGTTATGGGACCCCCTTGACAGTTCGCTTTGAATAAAACTCTCCCCAACCTTGGTTTTACCATTTGCCTACCTACCACCTATACCTTTCCCTTGGGTTCTGCAGACTCAAGGGTCATCTTTATTTTAGCCCCCCGGGCCAGTGCTCCTCTGAATGTTGGTCTGATGAGGACATCAATACCATTGTTACACCCAGAGCCCCTGCTGCTATACATACTGGACCAATTACTAGAGCTCGCGCACGCCAATTAAATTACCAGGTACTTTCGTTTCTTGGTAATGATTCTAATGTTCATGAGAATATGATGCTGCCTAAATTGGATACATTTGTTTTGCTTACAAATGAAGGGCCTAGCTTTGAGAAGGATGAACATTGGAGCAAGAACAAGCATGGAGATGATGGCATGCGCATGGGGAACAAGAACGGAGTTACAAGTCATGATTTCAAGACGTTGAAGCCACCATAATGCGTGCATGAAGCCTTGGACGAAATATACAAGATGCTACTTCATAACTTTCGTCCAGAGGCTATTCTAGGTGCTGCGTCACCTTATTATTGGGCCAGGCCCATGTAATTTCGAAATACATAAGTATAGGCTGTTTTTAGAGTCCGTATGTGTGGGGAAACAAGAGATAGGGTTGGTTTCGGACCCCTTCCTCAAGGGCCACGAAATTCCCCCCCTCTTCCTCCATATATACAGCCCTTAGGGCGTCGTTTAGACTTTGGGTTTTGTTTAGATTAAAAGTTCGCCATAGCTGCAACTTCGCGTACTTCGTTTGTGTTCAGGGACCAGACAAAGGCGTCACAGAACCCCACCTTGATCAATAAAGCTTTCATCTTATATTCGCAATATCCAGATTGCAATCTCAGTTTCTTGCTTGTTCTTCGTTTGCTCGCAGGAAACAGACCCTCGTGGTCAGGTTGATCGTGCTCCGGCGTGGTCGATAACCTCTCGGAGTTGGTTTAGCGATTGCTAAGGCGCGACGTCCTCGCACGTTCGTAGTCGGATCGTCAAAGTCGACTTCCACCAAAGCGATATCCATCATCTCATCGAAAGACGGGACACCTTTGCCTCTATCAAGTGGTATCAGATTTCCAGGTTGCTCGGTGAGATTTTACAGTTTTTCGTAGTTTAGATCAAGTCTGTTCTTCATACCTACAGTCCACGAAAAAGCCACAAAAAAAAATTAGGGTTAGTTCATCATATCCAAACCAATCTGAGCCTTTGCATAATCTTTTTAGGGTTTTTGCTTTGTTGAATTTGCGGTTGCATCGTCGTGTCAAGTTGCTGGTCTTAGAGTCTAGTCTTTTAGAGTTTCGAGTTCTGGTCATACGTTGTCACGCCGCCGCCGCACCATCATCATCGCCTTGCCATCTACCACCATTGCTTATCTGCCACCGCTTTGAATCCGTCTCCATATACCACCACCAATCCGTATCCATATACCACCACCGATCCGTATCCATATACCACTACCGCTACCATATACCACCACCGCTGCCATATCCTACCGCCATATATCCACCACCAATCCGAGTTCTTTTCATATTCGGTTGGTTTTAGAGATCCATATATTTTCCGTTTCGTGTTTCCTTGCCTGAGTAGGTCTCGAAAAAAAAAGGAGTCTGGAGACCCCCGGGCAGTTTTTAGGCCAAAATTTCGGCAACCAAAAATATTTTTCCCTATCCTATTTTTAGGCCCCGGGTAGTGTTTTGAGACACTCGCCATCATAGTGATTTTTTGTCGCACTTTTTCATCGTCGCTGCCCTGATTTTCGAAAAAAAATAGTCAAAAAATTTTGTGCCCATCCTGTCAGTTTGACCTGGGAAGAGTTTTGAGACACTCGCCATTATAGTGATTTTTCACAAAAAAAAAGAGGAGCCCAAAAAAAGAGCGCAAAAAAAAGAGCGCAAAAAAAAAGAGCGAAAAAAAATTCCACAGTGTGCTTTTCCCTTGTTTACGTGCAGCGCCGTGATTTTGTTAGTGTTCTAGGCTCGCGTCTCTAGCACGGTCTAGCCTAGGACCAGCACAGTACCGTCGTTGAGCGTTTATTCAACTTTGCATCTCTGAATTGATTATTGCTTACCATTTTGCTACCATATTATAAGCCTTCCCAGCTCCACATAAGTCTACATCGTGCGTTTGACTCTCCCTGTTATCGCTATATCCAAGCTTTGAGAGTTTTTGACTACAACGGTTGCCGATCACCACCTGCTGCTGGGTAAGAACTGGTAAGAATTTGAGATTCGCTTGAAGGTTTTGTGACACACCACCATCACCACCACTTCTAGTAGTCTGCAGGATCATATTCTTTTGTGTTTCTATTGCTGCTAACCATGGCAGGTTCACAAGCCGATGAGACTGATTGGGAGAACATGGCGAACAAGGAGTTGCATGATAAATTTCAGCAAATGATGAGTGGCCAGGTGGGAGATGTGCTAAACAGATTTGAAGAGGCTATGGAGAAGATAGATGCCGTGGAGAAGTCGTTTGAGACAAAGCTGGATAACAAGTTTACTGAATTACTCAAGCGTCTTCCTCAACCACCACCGGCTGCACATGTCGCACCTCTACAACAACAACAACCACATCTCCAACGCCGCCTTCCAAATCAAGTGGGACGGGCACAGCGCGTTCCAATTGAGATTGGTCAAAATTCGGGTGCTGTTGCACCTACTGTTGATGCTTCTTTGGCTCCTGCTCCTGCGGCGGCTGAGGAGGATGACGATTATGCGGGCGATTATGAGGATGAGGTTGATCAAAATCAGAACTACGTGCAGCCACCAGCACCACCACCAGCAGGTCGACCTCAGGTATATATTCGCAACGGTAGGCCGGCACCACCACCTCAGGTACGAGATCATGACCATCTCCCTAAACTGAAATTGAATATTCCACCATTTGAGGGTAGATATGTTCCTGATATATATCTTACTTGGGAGTTAGAAACTGAACAACGATTTACATGTTTACAATATCCTGAGGAGAGACGTGTTCCTGCTGCTGTTTGTTCTTTCACTAGCTTTGCATGTGTTTGGTGGTCTGAACATTGTAGATTATATCCTGTTCCCGTTACTTGGGCTGCTTTGAAAACTGCTATGCGTACTCGTTGGGTTCCACCATATTATCAACGTGAATTACTTCAAAAATTGCAGCGTTTAAGACAAGGGAAAAATTCTGTAGAAGAATATTATCAGGAATTACAAACTGGCATGATTAGATGTGGTATTGTTGAGGAGAATGAAGCTATGCTTGCACGTTTTATGGGTGGATTAAATAAAGAGATTCAGACCATTCTAGAGTATAAGGATTATAATAATATCACTCGTTTATTCCATCTTGCTTGTAAAGCTGAACGTGAAGTGCAGGATCGACAGCCATTGGCGCGAACTAACTTTTCTGCAGGTCGACCTTCATCATGGACACCGCGTGCATGTTCTACTTCCACTTCACCATCACCTCCATCAGGTGCCACCTCCAGCCGTGATACAAGAAAGCAGGCACAACCACCACTCTCTGCCAAGAGCACACCTGCCGGGCCTGCGCAGAGCTCTTCTTCTTCCATGGCATCGACAGGGCACACAAGTGATATTATTTGTCGTCGTTGTAAGGGAAGAGGACATTTTCCGAGAGAATGCAAATCTCAGCGTGTCATGATTGCTACTGAGGATGGTGGGTATGAGTCCGCTAGTGACTATGATGAGGAGACTTTGGCTCTTATTACACGTGAAGAACATGGTGGAGATGATTCTGAAAATGAGACGCAATACATGGCTCCTGAAGACGCTGACAGGTATGAATGTTTAGTTGCTCAACGTGTTTTGAGTGTGCAGGTCACACAAGCAGAGCAAAATCAGAGGCATAATTTGTTCCATACAAAGGGAGTTGTGAAGGAACGTTCTGTTCGCGTCATCATAGATGGAGGGAGCTGTAACAACTTGGCTAGCATGGAGATGGTGGATCTCTCACCACAAGACCACATCCACATCCTTACTACATCCAATGGTTCAACAACAGCGGCAAGGTTAAGGTAACACGTACTGTTCGTGTGCATTTTAGTATCTCTACATATGCTGATTATGTTGATTGTGATGTGGTACCCATGCAAGCATGTTCCTTATTACTTGGTAGACCATGGCAATTTGATAAAAATTCTGTACACCATGGTAGAAACAATCAGTATACTCTTGTTCATAAGGATAAAAATATTACTTTGCTTCCTATGAATCCTGATTCCATTTTGAAAGATGACATTAATAGAGCTAATTAAGCAAAACAGGAGAAAAATAAGAGTGAAAATCAGATTGTGGCAAAGGAATTTGAGCAACAAATGAAACCTAATAATAAACCATCTAGTGTTGTTTCTGAAATTAAATTGAAAAGTGCATGTTTACTTGCCACAAAATCTGATATTGATGAACTAGATTTCAGCAAATCTCTTTGCTATGCTTTTGTGTGCAAAGAGGCATTATTTTCATTCGAGGACGTGCCGTCCTCTTTGCCCCTGCTGTCACTAACATTTTGCAGGAGTTCGCTGACGTCTTCCCACAAGACGTGCCACCGGGATTACCACCTATTCGAGGGATTGAGCATCAAATTGACTTAATTCCCGGTGCATCGCTACCCAACCGTGCACCATACCGTACCAATCCAGAGGAAACGAAGGAGATTATGCGTCAAGTACAGGAGCTGCTCGACAAAGGTTATATACGCGAATCTCTTAGTCCTTGTGCTGTTCCTATTATACTCGTGCCTAAAAAGGATGGTACGTCGCGTATGTGTGTTGATTGTAGAGGCATTAATAATATTACTATTCGTTATCGTCATCCTATTCCTAGGCTAGATGATATGCTTGATGAATTGAGTGGCTCTACAATATTCTCCAAAGTTGATTTGCGTAGTGGATACCATCAAATTCGTATGAAATTGGGAGATGAATGGAAAACTGCATTTAAAACTAAGTTTGGTTTATATGAGTGGTTAGTCATGCCTTTTGGGTTAACTAATGCACCTAGTACTTTCATGAGACTAATGAACGAAGTTTTACGTGCTTTGATTGGACGATTTGTGGTAGTCTACTTTGATGATATACTGATTTATAGCAAATCTTTGGAAGAACATTTGGAACATTTACGTGCTGTTTTTATTGCTCTCCGTGATGCACGTTTGTTTGGTAACCTTGGGAAGTGCACCTTTTGCACCGACCGAGTATCTTTTCTTGGCTATGTTGTTACTCCACAGGGAATTGAAGTTGATAAAGCCAAGATTGAAGCTATTGAGAGTTGGCCGCAGCCCAAAACGGTCACACAAGTGCGGAGTTTTCTTGGACTCGCTGGTTTCTATAGGCGTTTTGTGAGAGATTTTAGCACCATTGCTGCACCTCTCAACGAGCTTACAAAGAAGGATGTGCCTTTTGTTTGGGGTACCGCACAGGAAGAAGCCTTCACGGTATTGAAAGATAAGTTGACACATGCTCCTTTACTCCAACTTCCTGATTTTAATAAGACTTTTGAGCTTGAATGTGATGCTAGTGGCATTGGATTTGGAGGTGTGTTATTACAAGATGGCAAACCTGTTGCATACTTTTCTGAAAAATTGAGTGGGCCTAGTCTGAATTATTCTACTTATGATAAAGGACTATATGCTCTTGTTCGGACTTTAGAAACATTGCAACATTATTTATGGCCCAAAGAATTTGTTATACATTCTGATCATGAATCTTTGAAACATATTAAAAGTCAAGCTAAACTGAATCGTAGACATGCTAAATGGGTTGAATTCATTGAAACTTTCCCTTATGTCATTAAACACAAGAAGGGTAAAGAAAATGTTATTGCTGATGCATTGTCTCGTCGCTATACTATGCTTTCACAACTTGACTTCAAAATATTTGGTTTGGAGACCATCAAAGATCAATATGTGCATGATGCTGATTTTAAAGATGTATTGCAGAATTGTAAAGAAGGAAGAACCTGGAACAAGTTTGTCGTTAATGATGGATTTGTGTTCCGTGCTAACAAGCTATGCATTCCAGCTAGCTCTCTTCATCTTTTGTTGTTGCAGGAGGCGCATGGAGGAGGATTAATGGGACACTTTGGTGTGAAGAAGACAGAGGACGTACTTGCTACACATTTCTTTTGGCCAAAGATGAGACGGGATGTTGAGCGTTTTGTTGCTCGCTGCACTACATGTCAAAAAGCTAAGTCACGACTCAATCCTCATGGTTTATATATGCCTTTGCCTGTACCTAGTGTTCCTTGGGAGGATATATCTATGGACTTTGTTTTAGGTTTACCTCAAACAAAGAAGGGGAGGGATAGCATATTTGTTGTCGTGGATAGATTCTCGAAAATGGCACACTTTATACCATGTCATAAAAAGCGATGATGCTGTTAATGTTGCTGATTGGTTCTTTCGTGAAATTATTCGCTTGCATGGTGTGCCAAATACTATTGTTTCCGATCGTGATACTAAATTTCTTAGCCACTTTTGGAGATGTTTATGGGCTAAGTTGGGGACTAAACTGCTTTTTAGTACTACTTGTCACCCCCAAACTGATGGACAAACTGAAGTAGTCAATAGAACATTGTCTACTATGCTTAGGGCTGTTTTGAAGAATAATAAGAAAATGTGGGAAGAATGCTTGCCTCATATTGAGTTTGCTTATAATCGTTCATTGCATTCTACTACTAAGATGTGCCCTTTTGAAATTGTGTATGGTTTCCTACCTCGTGCACCTATTGATTTGTTGCCTCTTCCATCTTCGGAGAAGGTTAATTTTGATGCTAAACAACATGCTGAATTGATCTTAAAAATGCATGAGTTAACTAAGGAAAACATTGAGCGTATGAATGTTAAATATAAACTTGCTGGAGATAAGGGTAGAAAACATGTTGTGTTTGCACCTGGAGATCTTGTTAGGTTACATTTGCGTAAGGATAGATTTCCTGATTTGCGCAAATCAAAGCTAATGCCACGTGCTGATGGTCCTTTTAAGGTGTTAGAGAAAATAAATGATAATGCATATAAACTTGAGCTGCCTGCAGATTTTGGGGTTAGTCCCACTTTTAACATTGCAGATTTGAAGCCTTATTTGGGTGAGGAAGATGAGCTTCCGTCGAGGACGACTTCATTTCAAGAAGGGGAGGATGATGAGGACATCAATACCATTGTTACACCCAGAGCCCCTGCTGCTACACATACTGGACCAATTACTAGAGCTCGCGCACGCCAATTAAATTACCAGGTACTTTCGTTTCTTGGTAATGATTCTAATGTTCATGAGAATATGATGCTGCCTAAATTGGATACATTTGTTTTGCTTACAAATGAAGGGCCTAGCTTTGAGAAGGATGAACATTGGAGCAAGAACAAGCATGGAGATGATGGCATGCGCATGGGGAACAAGAACGGAGTTACAAGTCATGATTTCAAGACGTTGAAGCCACCATAATGCGTGCATGAAGCCTTGGACGAAATATACAAGATGCTACTTCATAACTTTCGTCCAGAGGCTATTCTAGGTGCTGCGTCACCTTATTATTGGGCCAGGCCCATGTAATTTCGAAATACATAAGTATAGGCTGTTTTTAGAGTCCGTATGTGTGGGGAAACAAGAGATAGGGTTGGTTTCGGACCCCTTCCTCAAGGGCCACGAAATTCCCCCCCTCTTCCTCCATATATACAGCCCTTAGGGCGTCGTTTAGACTTTGGGTTTTGTTTAGATTAAAAGTTCGCCATAGCTGCAACTTCGCGTACTTCGTTTGTGTTCAGCGACCAGACAAAGGCGTCACAGAACTCCACCTTGATCAATAAAGCTTTCATCTTATATTCGCAATATCCAGATTGCAATCTCAGTTTCTTGCTTGTTCTTCGTTTGCTCGCAGGAAACAGACCCTCGTGGTCAGGTTGATCGTGCTCCGGCGTGGTCGATAACCTCTCGGAGTTGGTTTAGCGATTGCTAAGGCGCGACGTCCTCGCACGTTCGTAGTCAGATCGTCAAAGTCGACTTCCACCAAAGCGATATCCATCATCTCATCGAAAGACGGGACACCTTTGCCTCTATCATGGTCCGAACCGAGCCGCCTGCGGGGCCACCTCAGGGAAACTCGAGGGCTGGTTTTACTCGTAGCCTGTCTCATCCGGTGTGCCTTGAGAACGACATATGTGCAGCTCCTATCGGGATTTGTCGGCACAGTCGGGTGGTCTTGCTGGACTTGTATTACCATTGTCGAAATGTCTTGTAACCGGGATTCCGAGACTGGTCGGGTCTTTCCAGGAGAAGGAATATCCTTCATTGATCATGAGAGCTTGTGATGGGCTAAGTTGGGAGACCCCTGCAGGGTATAAACTTTCGAGAGCCGTGCCCGCGTTTATGTGGCAGATGGGAATTTGTTAATATCCGGTTGTAAAGAACTTGACACTTGACTTAATTAAAATGCATCAACCGGGTGTGTAGCCGTGATGGTCTCTTTTTGGCGGAGTCCGGGAAGTGAACACGGTTTGGGTTATGTCTGAATGTAAGTAGTTTCAGGATCACCTCTTGATCACTTCTAGTTTCACGACCGTTGCGTAGCTTCTCATCTTACTCTTATTTCTGTCTGTTAGCCACCATATTTGCTTAGCGTTTGCTGCAGCTCCACCTCATTACCCCATCCTACCCATAAGCTTAAATAGTCTTCATCTCGCGGGTTTTGAGATTGCTGAGTCCTCGTGACTCACATATACTACCAAACAGTTGCAGGTGCCGATGATACCAGTGCAGGTGATGCTACCGAACTCAAGTGGGAGTTCGACGAGGACCTTGGTCGTTACTATGTTTCGTTTCCCGATGACCAGTAGTGGAGCCCAGTCGGGACGATCGGGGATCTAGCATTTGGGGTTATCTTCTTTTCATTTGGATTTGACCGTAGTCGGTCTATGTGTGTATTTTGGATGATGTGTGAATTATTCAAGTATTGTGTGAAGTGGCGATTGTAAGCCAACTCTCTTTATCCCTTCTTGTTCATTACATGGGATTGTGTGAAGATAACCCTTCTTGCGACAAAACGACGATGCGGTTATGCCTCTAAGTCGTGCCTCGACATGTGGGAGATATAGCCGCATCGTGGGCGTTACACATTTGAAGCACAAGGGCAAGGAGTTCATTATCAACACACTATCTATTACCTTTTAGAGAGTATTGTCTCCTAGATTGGTTTGGTGTCGCTTGGGAGCCTCCGTCAAGCTGTGGAGTTGAACCAAGAAGTTTGTAAGGGCAAGGAGATCGCCTACTTCATGAAGATCTACCCTAGTGAGGCAAGTCCTTCATGGGCGACGGCCATGGTGGGATAGAAAAGGTTGCTTCTTCGTGGACCCTTCATGGACTCGCGCAGCCGTTACCCTTCGTGGGTTGAAGTCTCCAACAACGTGGACGTACGATAGCACCATCTACCGGAACCACAACAAAAATATCCGCGTCTCCACTACGTTTGCCTTCAAACCCTTCCCTTTACCTTCATATGTAATGTTTTACTTTCCATTGCTACACTCTTAGAATTGCATGGATAGGTTGATTGCTTGACTTTTGCTAATTTTTAAAATCTGCCCACAACTAAAATAGGGAAAATGATAGATTTTTATTTGGTCAAGTAGTCTAATCACCCCCCTCTAGACATACTTTCGGTCCTACAAGTGGTATGAGAGCTTTGGTCTCCATTTGCCTTGATTTCCATAGGTTTGGTGATCATAGCCATTGTTTCACAACCTAGGAGAGTATGGCGTCTAGCGAGGGAAATTACCAACGTAGAGTTCCTTACTTTGATGGTACAAATTTTGCTAGTTGGAAGCATAAGATGAAAATGCATATTCTTGGTCATAACCCCGCCATTTGAACTGTTGTGCATATTGGCTTACAAGGTGATTTCTTCGAGGATGGAAAAGAACTGGATCGTGAAGTGACAACATAAGAAATGAAGATGTTGCAATACAATGCTCAAGCTTACAATATTCTCTTCAATGGATTATGCCCCGAAGAATTCAACAAAATCAGCCGCCTTGAGAATGCAAAGGAAATTTGGGATACTTTGGTAGATATGCACGAAGGTACTGAGTCCGTCAAGGAATCCAAGTTGGATGTGCTTCAAAGTCAACTTGACAAGTTCAAGATGAAGGATGGTGAAGGAGTCACCAAAATGTACTCTAGGCTCCCTCTCATCACAAATGAGATTGCTGGCTTAGGAAGTGAAGAGATGACCGACAAATTCATCATCAAGAATATCCTAAGAGCCTTGGATGGAAAATATGACACCGTGTGCACTTTGATCCAAATGATGCCCAATTACAAAGATCTCAAACCCACGAAAGTCATTGGTAGAACTATTGCTCATGAGATGTCACTCAAGGATAAGTAAGAGCTCCACAACAAGTCAAGCGGTGCTTACAAAGCTTCAAGTGATGCTCCTACAACATCAAGTGAGAAGCAAGTCTCTAATGAAGAATTGAGCTTAATGGTAAACAACTTCAACAAGTTCTACAAGAATAGAAGCAAAGAGAGAAGCTCTAAGACAAGGTCCTACAATGAAAAAAGATCTTCTAGTCGTGATCGTAATTGCTACAATTGTGGAAGACCCGCACACTACTCCAATGAGCGTATGACTCCGTACAAGAAAAGAGAATATTCACCAAAAAGGAGGAGTAGAAGAAATGAATCACCTCCAAAAGAGAGAAGGAGTAGAGATGATCGTCATGAACGAAGACCATCTCATAGAAGCAAGGATTCGAAAAGGAAGGACAAGTCATCAAAGAGCTACACAAGACGAAGCCGTCAAGATCATGTTGGTGAATGGGTATCCGGTTCCGATTCCGACAACTACTCCGAGAGAAGCTATCACTCCGACTCCGACTATGCTCAAGATGATGGTGTTGCCGGTCCTGCACTTGTTTCATCCAACTCCTACGACATATTTGGCTCACCAAATGAAGGAATGGGAAGATGCTTCATGGCTAAAGGCCCCAAGGTATCACACCCCGAGTATGTTGGTTTCAATAGTGATGAAGATGATTTGCTAGGGGATGATGATTTACCTGTTGACAACATTGTTGATGAAAACTATGATGAACTTGCTAGTAATCATGCTAATCATGATGGAATGAATGACAATGATAAGAAGGAGATTGAGCGTCTAACTAAAGAACTAAACACTCTTAAATTAGCTCATGAAACAACTCTAGAGGATAATAGAGAGCTCCTAAAGACTCATGAGAAGCTACGCTTCAAGAAGCTAAATTTAGAGCAACAACATGAGTTCTTAAAAGCTATCAATGGTTATATTATAAAGAAGAGTTCTTCTTATCTTGCCAAACGTCTCCTCTTGTCTACTTATATGCCACAAGTAAAATCTAGCAACAAGAGCAAGAAAGATTCTTCCTCTAGTAGTAATAATAACCATATTAAATCCAATATTGTTACTTCTAGTAGTTCTCTTGATTCCACTAATGATTCTCTTAACCAAGTTAAACGTGAGCAATAAAATAGCTTATTGAAGGGAATTATAGAGAAAGGTGTTTACAAGAGCCTTGCCGGGAGTAAATAATTTGATGAAATTGTATGCAAGCAAGGAAGGCACCGGAAGAATCAAGGTGTTGGTTTAGAACAAAAGTTCAATGCCAATGGAGTTCAGTGGGAAGAAGATCAATACCCCAAGACGAAGTTTGTTCCTCGACAAGGGAAGTATGATCCCACTTCTTTCATGGGAACAAAACCTCAATATGATCTTCCACCACAAGACCACAAGCTAAAAGGCAAGGACTGAAGGAAATATGCCCAAGAGGCAATTTATATTTCCTTATATCATGATAAATGTTTATTATTCATGCTAGAATTGTATTAACCGGAAACTTAGTACATGTGTGAATACATACACAAACAAAGTGTCCCTAGTATGCCTCTACTTGACTAGCTCGTTAATCAAAGATGGTTAAGTTTCCTAACCATAGACATGTGTTGTCATTTGATGAACGGGATCACATCATTAGAGAATGATGTGATGGACAAGACCCATCCGTTAGCTTAGCATTATGATCGTTTAGTTTTATTGCTATTGCTTTCTTCATGACTTATACATATTCCTCAGACTATGAAATTATGCAACTCCCAAATACCAGAGGAACACTTTGTGTGCTATCAAACGTCACAACGTAACTGGGTGATTATAGAGATGCTTTATAGGTGTCTCCGTAGGTGTTTGTTGAGTTGGCATAGATCCAGATTAGGATTTGTCACTCCGTGTATCGGAGAGGTATCTCTGGGCCCTCTCGGTAATGCACATCACTATAAGCCTTGCAAGCAATGTGACTAGTGAGTTAGTTGCGGGATGATACATTACGGAACGAGTAAAGAGACTTGCCAGTAACGAGATTGAACTAGGTATGATGATACCGACAATCGAATCTCGGGCAAGTAACACACCGATGACACAGGGAATAACGTATGTTCTTATGCGGTTTGACTGATAAAGATCTTCATAGAATATGTAGGAGCCAATATGAGCGTGCAGGTTCCGCTATTGGTTATTAACCAGAGATGTGTCTCGGTCATGTCTACATAGTTCTCGAACCCATAGGGTCTGCACGCTTAACGTTCGATGACGATTTGTATTATGAGTTATGTGTTTTGGTGACCGAAGTTTGTTCGGAGTCTCGGATGAGATCACGGACACGACGAGGAGTCTTGAAATGGTTGAGAGGTAAAGACTGATTTAGTGGAAGGTTATATACGGACACCGGAATTGTTCCTATAAGGTTCGGGGATTTTTCGGAGTACCGGGAGGCTATCGGAACCCCCCGGGAAAGTTAATGGGCCTAATGGGCCATAGTGGAGGAGAGGAGGCAGGCCACGGGAGGTGGCGCGCGCCCCCCTTGCCCCAATCCGAATTCGAGAAGGGGAGGGGGCGCGGCCTCCCTCTTTCGTTCTCCCTCTCCCTCCTTTCCCATTCCCCCTCTACGTTGGAAGGAAGGGGGGGCGAATCCTACTAGGAACGGAGTCCTAGTAGGACTCCCCCTCTTGGCGCACCCCCTTGGGCCAGCCTCCTCCTCCCCCTCCTTTATATACGTGGGCAGGGGGCACCCCAAAGGCACAATAGTTGTTTCTTAGCCGTGTGCGGTGCCCCCACAGCTTACCACCTCGGTCATATTGTCGTAGTGCTTAGGCGAAGCCCTGCGCGGATCACATCACCAACATTGTCGCCACGCCGCTGTGCTGACGGAACTCTCCCTCGACCCTCTACTGGATCAAGAGCTCGAGGGATGTCATCGAGCTGAACGTGTGCTGAACACGGAGGTGTCGTACGTTCGGTACTTGGATCGGTTGGATCGTGAAGACGTTCGACTACATCAACCGCGTTAACTAAACACTTCTGCTTTCGGTCTACAAGGGTACGTGGACACACTCTCCCGTCTCGTTGCTATGCATCTCCTAGATAGATCTTGCGTGATCGTAGGATTTTTTTTTAATTACTACGTTCCCAACCAGTGGCATCCGAGCCAGGTCTATGCGTAGATGATATGCACGGGTAGAACACAATGAGTTGTGGGCGATAATAGTCATACTGCTTACCACCAACGTCTTACTTTGATTCGGCAGTATTGTTGGATGAAGCGGCTCGGACCAACATTACATGACCGCGTTCATGAGACTGGTTCTACCGACGTGCTTCGCACACATGTGGCTGATGGGTGTCTATTTCTCCAACTTTAGTTTAATCGACTTTGACTACGGCCGGTCCTTGTTGAAGGTTAAAACAACACACTTGATGAAAAAAAATTGTGGTTTTGATGCGTAGGTAAGAACGGTTCTTGCTAGAAGCCCGTAGCAGCCACGTAAAACTTGCAACAACAAAGTAGAGGACGTCTAACTTGTTTTTGCAGGGCATGTTGTGATGTGATAAGGTCAATATGTGATGTCGGGGAAATATACAGGGGCAAACATTTTCCCCTGACTCGTGCACGGACAACCCAAGGACGAGACAGAGATTGAAGAGCCAAGAGATTTGAAGAAAAAACATGCATCAAAGAGGAATCAAGATCAAACCAGAGGAGCAAGACATCGGCAAGAGAAGGGCCTCCCTTGCCGGGCAGACGAGCCCGGCAAGGGGCGAGGCCACCACCAGAAGCAAGCAACCAAGGATCCCCGGCAAAGCCTGCCGGGGCTCGCGGGGGCTGAACCACCCCGCCAAACACTCAGGCACGACCCACGTCGCCAATCAGTGTAGTGTGAAGCCGCAAGATGATTAAGTGGCAGCCATTCGCCACATGGCAGCCATTTCCTACAGGAGAAACCCACAGATGACACTCGTCCTGCAACGTGTCAAGAGAACAGGCGCGGAGCTGGCAAGATAGCCCGGCAGGCCTTGCCGGGCAACCAGTGATGTGACACTAAGCGGCGCATTTAATGCACCCTGTCAGCCCATAGAGTTAGGTATGATAGCACTGTTTGCTATCATATCAGTGGATAATGGCCACTTTGCCACTGTGGTGACCCCTTAATCTATAAAAGGAGGCCCATGGCACTCGTAGGAGGGGTTAGAAGGTTGGAAGTTGATGAACCCAAGCCACCATACGCGCATAGTCACTACGGCCCCAAGGCAAACCTTGCCGGGCAAGTGTACTGCGGACCACCACACTCATTCCACCATCAATCCACCAAAGCAGGAGTAGGGTCTTACGCCTCGCGGCGGCCCGAACCTGGGTAAATTTCTTGTGTGCTCTCCGCCATGTTGTCGTGCGCTGGTCTGATCTTTGTGCAACGCGACGTCCCCCTGCCAAACCAGCAAGGGGCCACCCGGTCCCATAGGTGGCCGCGGATATCCCGTGACATCTTTGGCGCACCAGGTAGGGGGCTCGCTTGCACGAACCTGAAAGCGTGTGTAGCGTGTCATCTTCATCACCATCCTCGTCTCCGATGGTGCCATCGACCATGGCGCCCGCAGAGGCGCAGAAGCGGAGCGGGTGAAGATCCACACTCGCGTCGTGTTGTCACTCTCGAAGATTTTCCGTAGCCACGGTCACGACCAAGACCATGGTTGATAACGCTGGATTTACCCCGGGGGTTCGTATGGCATCATCGCCATCCAAACGCTGTCCGGACGAAGGGGCACAAGGCATGCGGGCGCGAGCTCCCTCCTTCCTGTCCCTCCACCTCGTCAGCAGTCGAGTTGCTTTAGCCTTGGCATCATCGATGTCGACGATTACCATGCGATGCTCGGTCCAGCATTTTCCACACCGTGGGTAATCCTGAGCAGAATGCTGGTATGAGACCCGGCAAGCACACTTCGGCGAGGCTGCCCGCACTGGCACAGCCCATGCGACGGCAGCCGCTGCATTGACTCGAGGGGGAGGGAAAGCAAAAAGGAAGGAGACCAGAGAAGCCCGACGCCATGCCCCCATGCCTACTAGCTACAAGAAACACATGTCGACCCCTGCCGGGAGCAAGGGAATCACTCGATTGCCTTGTACTTTTCCAGGCGCTGCGGACGTGTCGAACGCCGGCAGACGAAAAAGAAGGTCGAAACGAAAGCTAAGTCCACGGGGACACTCCTTGTTGATGCATTTTTACATTATTGCCGTTGTTTATCCCTTGGCTCTAGTGAGTGTTCGTATTGTGAAAGCCCTCATGTGATGGAACCTTGGCTAATTTCTTTGATCGCACCATCGTCCTGTCCAGAGCCATGCTCGCAGGACGAGAGGCTGCATCGAGATCTACCTAGGAAAATACTGCTAAGACGCATCCACGCCAAGATGACTATTAAGGTCCGGACCCTTACGACAATCGCGGCAATATGATATCGGCAGGCATCCATAGCATACATAGGAATTGATCATACGAACACAAACATATAGAGTTCAACGGGATAAATGCGCAGTTAAAGATTCAACAAGGAATATCAGTTTCACACAAACGCTAGTGGTAAAACGACTAAACACAAGATACACGTCATGTTTCATTACAGGACCCGGTGGGATAGCTTAAACGCCAAGAACCCTGTCGGCGCGGGAAGCAGCCTTCTCTTTAGCGGCGACGACATCAGCAGCAGTCGGTGGCTTCTTGAAACCATCATCAAGATCGAGCTCTGGGTGGCGGCAGGCGATGTTGCACAAGACCATGAAGAGGGCATCGCGAGTGAGCCTCCGGGACTCGGTCGCAAAGCACTCGACCCTCCCCTCTTCATGCAGCTTCAGCTTGTCGATCAACTCGTTGAAGAAGATCCCCGGCTTGACACTAGGGACCTCCCGCTCACTGGCTGAGTATACTGGGCCGCCCACGCCCATCGCCACAGCCTGGGCGCTAAGACGTTCTGCAATGTCAATCAAGCTCTTGTTCCAGATATTGCTATATCGACCCAATTCTTCAGCCTGTTCTTTGCATCTTGCCGGAGACGCTTGGGGTCTTACAAATCCTTGGACAGCAGCTGCTGCCGGGATTCAAGGGACTCTGCCGACTGTTCCAACGAGCCGATCCTCGCCCTCATATCAGAGATATTGCCATTGGCGGTCTCCAAGCTTTGGGTCTTGGAGGAGATCTGCGACTGCACATCATCCAGGTGAAGCTCTGCTTGTCGTGCCTCTTCTTTGAGTGACTCCACCTCCTTGGCACTCCCGGCAAGGTCTTCATTCAGTTTGGCCACCTGCCGGTCGAGCTCAGCCTTAGCAGAGGATGCGGCATCTAGATCATCAACAAGCTTCTTCAGCTGGGCGGCATGATCAGTAGCAAGGGTGTCTAGAGCAGCCCCATGCTCGTCCTTCAGTTCTTTGGTGCGCTGCTGCACCAAGGTCTCCAAACTCTCATCCCTGGCGCGGAGGGTGCCTTCAAGATTCTCCTCCGGAAGGGAGATTTCTTGCTCCCTGGCATCCAAAGATGCTTTGTGATCTGCTAGGCGCCCCTCCCGAGCCACGACATCTTCCCTCATCATCTGAAGGATCTCTTGCTGCTTCATGAGCGCCTTGAACTGCTTGTCATGCCATTCGCACAACTCCAGGCACTTGTCCTTCAGCTTCTGATCCACTTTGCCGGCGGATTCACGCCGCTCCTTGAGCTCCTACCACTTCTGGTTGTGCCGGGCCTGCATTTCCTTCAAGCCCACCACCATGGACTCGATGAAAGACAAATCCATAGTGATGGTAGCTGAGTCGCCGACCTCCTCACCTCCCAGACGCAGCGGTGCCAGAAGGCGTTGAAGCTCTTCATCAAGCTCTGCGTCTGTTAGGAACAGCCTGGGGGCTCCGATATCAGGCAACAATGGCACCACGGCCAGCGTGTTCGAGGAAGACGGCGGGGCATCAGCACCGCCCCCGGAAGAGGGGAGTGGACCCATGGATTGAAGAGGAATCTTCGCCTCGATGACCACTTCCTCTACCGAGGCGCTCTCCAGAGAATGTTCCACCACTGCCAAGGAACATTGTGTTCTCCCGGCAGCGAGATCCTACCCCTCAGTAGCCGCGACCTTTGCGGCTTCATCTGCTGCGGACCTCCCTATGTCCGCCACCACCTCCAACAAGTTTGGTTCTTCGGCATGGGGGTCTGCAGATGGAAGGGCCCAGTAAACAAACGAAAGGATGGAAGCCTCGAAGTGAACAAAGAAGCCAGTGGAGACAGCCAGAGTATAAAAGAAAAGAAGGGTTGAGCTAGATACTTAGGGAAGTTTGCCGGGCAAAGGTCTCTATTTCCCCGAAAATAATCAGTGCCCGGTCACGAGCTTCATCCTCTGCCGTGGTGAGCTCGGCAGCCTTCTGCGCCGTCTCTGTCGTGGAGGATTCCATAACGACATCTTCGGCTTGAGTGGTGGGGGAGACATGCCCCTCAAGAAGTGGCTCGCCTTGCGTCACTTCGCCCCCTCCTCCGTGTGGGGGGACGGGAAGACTGTCTCCATCATCTCCGGTAGGCGGGGAGAAATCTTCGCTCCTAGGCCGGGGGCTGGACTGGGGGCTCGGCACGAGATCCTCTGCGTCCTTCCCTGCCGAAGCCAAGCCCTCTACGCCCTTCAGCGACCCAACGCGCCGGAGTCTCTTCCGCGAGTGGTGGACAAGGGTCTCCACGTCCTACTCCACTTCCCAGCCGGCAACAACAAGAACAAAAGGTTAGATGGCGAAAACATTCAAATCTGCTTAAGAAGATATCTACCACAAAGAGAAATCCTCCTACTCTTCTGCGATGGGCATGGAATTCAAATTGAACTCCGTGGGAGGAGGGGACTCCCGTCCTCTCTTCAGAGACGGAAGGGTGGAACTCCCCGATAGCTTCGGTGCCTACCGCGACTCCAAGAGCTTCGAGGAGCGCGAGCTCTGCAAGGAACTCGAGACAGAGCGGGGGCTGGACTCCTCCTCCGAGACCACCGACCGTTTGGCAGAACATGCCCTGGCTCGAGCAAGACGAGGGGATTGGCGACACACCCCCTTGGCCTTGGTGGACTTGGAGGAACCCTTCTTCACCTTCTTGGCGGGTGCCGCTGGGTTGGAGGTCGCAGCTCCCCGGGCTGTGGCACACCTACGGGTACGCTGGTCTGGGTCCGGTGCGGAGGCTTGCGGCCCTGCTGCAAGCCACTCCTCTTCAGGGGCCGCTACTGCGCTCCCATCCCCATCCGCCTCCTCTCCCTCCTGGAGCTCCTTTACTGCCATGGCTAGAGCGTCTAGCCCAGCGAAGTTATCCCCGGCAAGCTCTCCCCCGGCAGTATCTTCCATGGCTTCCGCCTTGTTGCCGACCTGGGAAGAGCTCCCATTCCCAACCTTCCCTTTGCCTTTCCCGGCTTTTGCAACCTTCTCCATTTCTGCACGGCGGGCATCCTTGTCCTCCGCGACTCTCTTTAGAATATACGCTACCTCCGTAGCAGAGGTGCATTTATACATTCCATCTTTAGCCCTGATGGCCTTTTCCACCAAAGTGCTCGACAACTGGAGCTCTTCATCAAGAGAAGGGAGCTGCCAAGTGCCCGATACTCCCTCAGCGTTGCAATCCGGCATCCACTTCAGTATTTGATCCTGGGTAGAGTTGATGTTCAGGGGAACGACGGTTGCCAGGAGCTTGAACATCTCAAAGTGACCAAACAGCTGGTCGCACAACCAAGCAGGACCATAAACTGACAAGTTATTGGCCAGCCCCGGCAGCAGTCTCATCCTATCCGCAGCGCCGCCATACAACCACGCAGACCTATCCCTTTCCTGCAGCGGTGAGATGCGGCGGAGGAGGAAATCTGGCCCCACATGCTCGATGTTAACCCGGCAGCCGCCAGGCGGATGATCCTATTAATTGTCGGGCGCAACCTGTCCTCAGAAAGGCCCTTGGTGCTCCAATCCTTGCCGCGCTCGACGCACTCTTGCTGTGCTGCACAAAACTCGGGGGCTTCTTTATCCTGGATCCAACACAAATCCCCTCTCCATTCATTCCATCTCTCGTGGTGGTACCCCGGGAGGTAATTCTTCTTTGACCGTGGTATCCAGCTGATGATCCCAGAACGGTTAACTCTGCTCTCCACCAGTGGGACGAAGTAATGCCGAAATAGATCCACATTGGGCATCACAACGATGAAATTCTCACACAAATGTGCGAAGATGGCCATGGTCGCCATTGCATTCGGCGTGAAATCAAGGAGGTGAAACCCATAGATGCTCATGATTGCCTCAAAGAACTCAGAAAAAGGAGGGCACAGACCGCAGATGAAATAAGCGGCAAAGAACCGGTAGGAATCACGGGGATTCACCTCGCCCGCTTCATAGACCACTGGCGCCCCATGCCCTTTTTGAACGGGCCGCCCCCATAGATACCCGTACATCGCCTGAAGGATGGGGCGCTCAAGTTAGACGGAACAAAGACAACGTCCTCCCTCCGCTTCTTGTTCAACTCCGCCGACCTCTTGTTCCCCACGGTGGCGGTCTCCTTCGCCGCGGTCGTCAACTTCTTCGCGGGTTTCTTCCCATTGCTGCGGTAACACAGAAAGGGGAAGGATTCGTTGAGTAGCGGCCGAAGGAAAAGCGAGATGAGGAACTGTTTCTTGGCCTGTGGAGGAAGAAGATGGGGGAGCGGGGCGAGAGACAGATGAATTGTTTGCTCCAATTTACCCTGCTCTTAAAAGTGGGGAAAGTGGGGCAGGAGCGCGACACTTCAGAAAGTTACCGTTTTACCTTAACTGCAACAGTCCCACGACCCCACAACGCGCAGTAATTGCGCAAAAATGACGTTGGATTGACTAGTCATTGTGGCAAACCGTCGCGAACAACCCTCTCCTACCACGTGTCCGTGCACTGTTTGGGACCTAACCCAACATGCCACGCGACCCGTGTGGCTTAGGCCCGGGGGCTTATGCTGGGGAAAATATACAGGGGCAGAAATTTTCCCCTGACTTGTGCACAGACAAGCCAAGGACGAGACAGAGATTGAAGAGCCAAGAGATTTGAAGAACCCAACATGCAGCTCAGAGGAATCAAGATCAAACCAGAGGAGCAAGACATCAGCAAGAGAAGGGCCTCCCTTGCCGGGCAGACGAGCCCGGCAAGGGGCGAGGCCACCACCAGAAGCAAGCAACCAAGGATCCCCGACAGAGCCTGCCGGGGCTCGCGGGGGCTGAACCACCCCGCCAACCACTCAGGCATGACCCACGTCGTCCATCAGTGCGGTGTGAAGCCGCAAGATGATTAAGTGGCAGCCATTCACCACATGGCAGCCATTTCCTATAGGAGAAACCCACATATGACACCCGTCCTGCGATGTGTCAAGGGAACAGGCGCGGAGCTGGGAAGATAGCCCGGCAGGCCTTGCTGGACAACAAGTGATGTGACACTAAGTGGCGCATTTAATGCACCCTGTCAGCTCGCAGAGTTAGGTATGATAGCATTGTTTTCTACCATATCAGTGGATAATGACCACTTTGCCATTGCGGTGACCCCTTAATCTATAAAAGGAGGCCCATGGCACTCGTAGGAGGGGTTTGAAGGTTGGAAAGTTGATGAACCCAAGCCACCATACGCGCATAGTCGCTACGGCCCCAAGGCAAACATTGCCGGACAAGTGTACTGCGCACGACCACACTCATTCCACCATCAATCTACCAAAGCAGGAGTAGGGTCTTATGCCTCACGGCGGCCCGAACCTGGGTAAATTGCTTGTGTGCTCTCTGCCATGCTGCTGTGCGCTGGTTTGCTCTTTGGGCAACGCGACATCGCCCTGCCGAACCAGCAAGGGCCACCCGGTCCCATAGGTGGCCACGGATATCCCGCGACATGTGATGAGATATAAATTGTTGTATGAGATGATCATGTTTTGTAAAAGTTATCGGCAACTGACAGGAGCGTTATGGTTGTCGCTTTATTGTATGAAATGCAATCGCCATGTAATTGCTTTACTTTGTCACTAAGCGGTAGCAATAGTCATAGAAGCAATAGTTGGCAAGACGACAACGATGCTACGATGGAGATCAAGGTGTCAAGCCGGTGACGATGGAGATCATGACGGTGCTTTGGAGATGGAGATCAAAGGCACTAGATGATGATGGCCATATCATGTCACATATTTTGATTGCATGTGATGTTTATCCTCTAAGCATCTTATTTTGCTTAGTACGACAGTAGCATTATAAGATGATCCCTCACTAAATTTCAAGGTATAAGTGTTCTCCCTAAGTATGCACCGTTGCTACAGTTCGTCATGCCGAGAGACCACGTGATGATCGGGTGTGATAAGCTCTACGTTCACATACAACGGATGCAAGCCAGTTTTGCACGTGCAGAATACTCGGGTTAAACATGACGGGCCTAGCATATGCAGATATGGCCTCGGAACACTAAGACCGAAAGGTCGAACGTGAATCATATAGTAGATATGATCAACATAGTGATGTTCACCATCGAAAACTACTCCATCTCATGTGATGATCGGACATGGTTTTGTTGATATGGATCACATGATCATTTAGATGACTAAAGGGATGTCTATCTAAGTGAGAGTTCTTAAGTAATATGATTAATTGAACTTTAAGTTATCATGAACTTAGTACCTGATAGTTTTTGCATGTCTATGTTGTTGTAGATCAATGGCCCGTGCTACCGTTCCCTTGAATTTTAATGCATTCCTAGAGAGTGCTAAGTTGAAAGATGATGGTAGCAACTACACGGACTGGGTCCATAACTTGAGGATTATCCGCATTGCTGCACAGAAGAATTACGTCCTGGAAGCACCTCTAGGTGCAAGACCCGCTGCAGGAGCAACTCCGGACGTTATGAACGTCTGGCAGAGCAAAGCTGATGACTACTCGATAATTTAGTGTGCCATGCTTTACGGCTTAGAATCGGGACTTCAAAGCCGTTTTGAACGTCATGGAGCATATGAGATGTTCCAGGAGTTGAAGTTAATATATTAAGCAAAGGCCCGAATTGAGCGATATGAAGTCTCCAATAAGTTCTATAGCTGTCTGAGGGAAAATATACAGGGGCAGGCATTTTCCCCTGACTCGTGCACGGACAGGCACAAGGTCGAGACCAAAGCACCAGCTCAAGTCGAAGGTCGAAGGGCTAAGAGACTTGAAGAACCAACATGCGGCCCGGAGAGGCCAAGATCAAACCAAGAGAGCAAGATATCAGCAGAAGAAGGTCCTCCCTTGCAAGGCAGGCGAGCCCGGTAAGAGGCAAGGCCACCACCAGAAGCAAGCAACCAAGACTCCCCGGCAGAGCCTGCCGGGGCTCGCGGGGGCTGAAACACCCCGCAAACACTTCAAGTGCAACCCACGTCACCAATCAATGCGGTGTCAAGCCGTAAGATGATTATGTGGCAGCCATTCGCCACATGGCAGCCATTTCCTACAGTAGAAACCCACAGATGACACCCGTCCTGCGACGTGTCAAGGGAACAGGCGCGGAGCTGGCGAGAGCCCGGCAGGCCTTGCCGGGCAACCAGTGATGTGACGCTAAGCGGGGCATTTAATGCACCCTGTCAGCCCACGGAGTTAGGTATGATAGCATTGTTTGCTATCATATCAGTGGATAATGACCACTTTGCCACTATGGTGACCCCTTAATCTATAAAAGGAGGCCCATGGCACTCATAGAAGGGGTTAGACGGTTAGAAAGTTGACAAGCCCAAGCCACTACATGCACGTAGTCACCGCAGCCCCGAGGCAGCCCTTGCCGGGCAAGTGTACTACGCACCACCACATCCATTCCACCATCAATCCACCAAAGCAGGAGTAGGGTCTTACGCCTTGTTGCGGCCCAAACCTGGGTAAATTGCTCGTGTGCTTTCTGCTGTGCTGCCTTGCGCTGGTCTGCTCTTTGTGCAATGCGACATCCCCCTGCCGAACCAGCAAGGGGCCACCCGGTCCCATAGGTGGCCGCGGATATCCCGCGACATCTTTGGCATGCCACATAGGGGGCTCGCTTGCGAGAACCTGAAGGCGTGCGCAGAGCGTCATCTTCATCACCATCTCCATTTTCGGCGGCGCCATCGACTGTGGCGCCCACGGCGACGCAGAAGCGAAGCGGGGGGAAGATCCACTCTTGCACCGCGATTGTCGCTCTCCAGGATTCGTCGTGGCAACGGTTATGACCAAGGCCACAACCGATGGCGATAGATTAGCTCCCGCAGCTCGTATGGCATTATCGCCATCTGAGCACCATCCGGAGGAAAGGGGCACAAGGCGTGCAAGCGCAAGATCCCTTCTTTCTATCCCTCCACCTCGGCAGCGGTCGAACTGCTTTAGCCTCGGTGTCGTCGATGTCGACGATTACCACGCGACGCTCGGTCCTGTATTTCCCCCACCGTGGGTAATCCTGAGCAAAACGCTGGTATGAGTCAGTCAATTGATTCCCCGACAAGCACATTCCGGCGAGGCTGCCTGCACTGGCACGGTCCGTGTGATGGCAGCCGCTGTACTGACTCGAGGGGTGGGAAGCAAAAGGGAGGAGGCCCAGAGAAGCTCGCCACCGTGCCCCTATGCTCACCAGTCTCTAGAAACACTTGCCGACCCTTGCTGGGAACAAAGAAGCTGCCAGATTGCCTTCTACTCCTCCAAGCGCCGCGGGCGCGTCTAATGCGCGCGGCCCGGCAGGCGGAAAAGAAGCTTGAAACGAAAGCTAAGTCCATGTTATCGCTTCTTGTTGATCCATTTCAGATTTTTTCAGTTGTTTATCCCTTAACTGTAGCTAGTGTTCGTATCGAGAAATCCCTCATGCAATGGAACCTCGGCTAGTTTCTTTGATCGCATTATCGCCCTATCCAGAGCCACGCTCGCAGGTCGAGAGGTTGCATTGAGAGCTACCTAGGGAAAACTTGCCGAGACGCATCCACGCCAAGATGAGTGTTAAGGGCCGGACCCTTACGACAATCGTGAGAATATGATATCGGCAGGCATCTAGATCATACATAGGAATTGATCATATGAACACAAGCATAAAGAGCTTAACGGGATAAACACGCATTTAAAGATTTAGCAAGGAACATTGACCTCGCACAAGCTCTAGAGATAAAATGACTAAACTCAAAGTATGTGTCATGTTTTCATTACAGGACCAGAAGGAATGACTTAAACACGGAGAACCCTGTCAGCGCGGGGAGCAGCCGTCTCCTCACCGGCAGCGACATCAGCACCCATCGGTGGCTCCCTGAAGCCGTCGTCAAGATTGAGCTCTGGGTGGCGACAGGCGATGTTGCTCAAGACCATGAGAGGGCGTTGCGAGCGAGCCTCCGTGACTCGGTCGCGAAACGCTCGGCCCTCCCCTCTTCGTGCACCTTCAGCTTGTCGACGAACTCGTCGAAGAAGATCCCCAGCTTGACACTTGGGACCTCATACTCGCTGGCTGAGTAGACTGGGCCGTCATGCCCATCGCCGTAGCTTGGGCCGTCATGCCCATCGCCGTAGCTTGGGCCCCGAGACGTTCAGTGACATCAATCAGGCTCTTGATCCAAAGGTCGCTCATGTCGACCCGGTTCTTCAGCTTATCCTCTGCATCTTGCCGGAGGCGCTTGGCGTTTTCCAACTCCTTAGATAGCAGCTGCTGCCGGGATTCAAGGGACTCTGTCGACTGCTCCATCGAGCCAATCCTTTCCCTCATATCGGAAATGTTGCTGGTGGTGGCTTCAAGGCTTTGAGTCTTGGAGGAGAGCTGCGATTGTACGTCAGCCAGTTGGAGCTCTGCTTGCCGTGCCTCTTCTCTGAGTGCCTCCACCTCATTGGCACCCCCGGCAAGGTCTTCATTTAGTTTGGCCACCTACCGCTCGAGCTCAGCTTTGGCAGAGGATGCGACATCCAGATCGTCAACAAGCTTCTTCATTTGGGCAACATGATCAGTAGAGATGGTGTCCAGAGCAGTCCCATGCTCATCCTTCAGTTCTTTGGTGCATTGCTGTACCAAGGTCTCCAAACTCTCGTCCTTGGTACGGAGGGTGGATTCAAGATTCTCCTCCCAAAGGGATATCTCTTGCTCCCTGGCATCCAAAGATGCTTTGTGATCCGCCAGATGCCTCTCCCGAGTCACGACATCCTCCCTCATCATCTGAAGGGTCTCCTGCTACTTCATGAGCGCCTTGAACTACTTGTCATGCCATTCACGTAGCTCCAGGCACTTGTTCTTCAACTTCTGATCCACCTTGCCGGCGGATTCACGCCGCTCCTTGAGCTCCTACCACTTCAGATCGTGTTGGGCCTGCATCTCCTTCAAACCCATCGCCATGGATTTGATGAAGGACAAATCCATGGTGATGGCAGCAGTGTCGTCAGCCTCCCCGCCTCCTAGATGCAGCGGTTCTAGAAGACACTGAAGCTCTTCATCAAGCTCTGCATCTGTCAAGGACGGGCCGGGGGCTCCCATATCAGGCAACGGCGGCACCACAGCCAATATGTTCGAGGACGACGGCAGGACATCAGGAGCGCCCCCAGAGGAGGGGAGTGGACCCAGGGTTTGAAGAGGAATCTTTGCCTCGATGACCACTTCCTCCACCAGGGCGCCCTCCAGAGGATGCTCCGTCACTGCCAAGGAACCTTGTGTTCCCCCGGCAGCGAGATCCTGCCCCTCGGCAATTGCAACCTTCACGGCTTCATCCGCAGCTGTCGGTGTACAAAAATAGGGGCACGCTTTTGTACCCCTTTACCTGTGCACGGGCAGTCGGAGCCGCGCCCACGACCGCACCACACAGAGCAGGAGAGGTGAGCCAAGGTAAGACCGAAGCCCAAGACAGTCAAAGCAACGCCAAGGCCAAGACCACAAAGAGCAGAGGGACGAAGCAGGTTCCCCTGGCAAGACCCTTGCCGGGCGGCCTCAGCGGCCCCGGCAAGACCCTTGCCGGGACAGGTCGCCCCACACCAACAGAGCGAGCCACCCTTGAGCCCACGGTCCCCAACGCCGTCATCAACATGGGGCCAGGGCTCGAGAAGGCACCTCTGTGGTGGCATGCAGATCTTTGTGAAGACATATTCAAGATCAGATGAGGATTAGAAGAAGACGATCCTCGGCAAGATCCTTGCCGTGGAAGGCCACCAGACCCCCGGCAAGATCCTTGTCGGGGACGACAACGCGCCACGGCAAGACCCTTGCCGGGCCACACGGCAAGGCCCTCGCCAAGGACGCCAGCGGGGCCACCGCCAGGCCCGCGTCAACCAAGCTTCCACCGTTCACATGCAGCTGCCAGCCCAACCAGCTAGGCAGGCACCTGCATGGCAACATGCAGCTCCCAGGCCAACTCATCGAGCGCCTGCGTGGCGACATGCAGATCTTCGTGAAGGCTCCACCACCGCGCCACCTCAGCTGCCTGGCTGCCTACATGGCACCACGCACCTCACTGGCCAGGGCGCGTGTCAAGACGAGGAGGAGCGGCGACGGACGGGACGGGCCTCGCCCCCATCCCCAATAAAGCAAGGGGACACCTACACTACGCATTAAATGCGTCTTGTCCTGTAATACGAGCGATAAGCTCAGAGCACTATATGCCTTTCCACCTCATGTGTGTCACTGTGGAAGCCCCTTCCAACTATAAAAGGAGGCCCATAGCATACTAGAGAAGGATTCGGCTCTTTCGAACTACGCACTGACCACAGCTAGTTCGAGAGCTCAAGAACTCTTAGAAATATACCCACCAAAGCAGGACTAGGGTTTTACGCATCCTCGCGGCCCGAACCTGGGTAAACGATCCGTGTGCTGTCTACTAGCCCTGCTCTCCTCGCAACCTTGTGCCCCGACAACCGTAGTAGGGATTCTTGTGATCCCATAGGTGTCGTTCCACACCGACATCTTTGGCGCGCCAGGTAGGGGGGCGCAATTGTGAGAATCTGGTCTGGTAGTTAGCCAAGCAGTTCTTCGTCGCCATGGCTCCTAAGAAGAAGACGGCCACGGCGATCGGCTCGTTGGGAGTCGAACGGCCCGCGCCGGTGCGGACGAGCAGGGGACCGGCCGCAGACAGGACCCGGGCCGCAGCCCGCGAGCACCAGCATCGCCCAGGCAGTCAGAGCCTGGCGAGCGGCGTCGTTCGCGCGCCAGACGACCAGTTACACGTTGCCGGATCCAAAGACGGAGCTGGCCCCCTGCAGGCGGCGCGGGGCCCTCCAGGAGTGTTGTTGTGCCACCCCCGGGTGGCGCAGCGACCACCAGGACGCCCACACCGGCGACCACCGCGCGCTCTTCCCATGGTGTGTGCACCGAGCAGCGTCACCACGTCGGTGATCCTGGGCACCGCCGTGAGAAGAGCCCTGTGCGTCATCCGCAAGATGAAGGGGTTTAGCACGCTCGCCGAAGCGCTGGCAAAAATGGCACGCAGCCGCTAGGTCGTAACGGAGCTCCTTCTAACGTAGTTAGAAGTCGAAGCGCGCCGCGATCCACGCAGCTGTCACCGCCGCCCACGCCAGCGGAAGCTTTGGCGCGCGCGCAGCTGCTCCTCGACTTCCCTCCTGTTGCGGAGAAGCTTGACGAGTGGAGGGCCACCATCCGAAGCCTCGTCGCCGTCGTAAACAAAGACGATCCGCGACCGGCGGGGCCCTCGGGTCGGCGCTCCACCGAGCCACCACATGCTGGCGCTGGGAGGACCGGGGGAGCTGCGGCCACAGTGCACTCTCCTCCTCCTCGCCAGCCGCCGAGGGCATTGGCCCGTCGTGACGACGCTTGCGATAACATCTCCATAGCGTCGTCCGACCCGCGGACCCTCCGCGACCAGCGCCAGGTCCTTCGGGAACGAGCTCACGAAGACGCTCGAAGCACCGTCGAGCGCCGGCAGGACCCGCTATGGACCACCCGACACCAGGGGGCTCCGGCGGCCTACCTTACGAGGTGGGCTGCCCGGCCTTTACCCGTGAGCTGCGGCAGTTCCAGTGGTCATCCCACCGCATGTTCAAACCCGACGTCGGCGAGAAGTACACCGGCAAGACCCATCCGTCCGAGTTCCTTAGCATCTACACCATCGCGATGTAGGCTGCTGGAGCTCGTGACGACAAGGTGCTTGCCAACTATTTCCCGCTGGCGCTGAAGCCCAATGTGATGTCTTGGTTGATGCACTTGCCGGCGGATTCCATTTCTTCCTGGTCAGTTATGTGCCATGAGTTCATTGGCGCCTTCACGGGAGGCCACCAGGCTCATGGCCAGGCCAGTGATCTGCATATCATTCCCAGAAGGAAGGGGAGACCCTGCGCAAGTACATCCAGAGATTCAGCCGGGTGCAGTACAACATCCCCGACGTTCATCCCGCCGCTGTGATTAGCACGTTCCACCAGAACGTGCGCAATCGCAAGATGCACGAAGAGCTGGCGATGACCAAAGTTAAGGATGTGGCCGAGCTCTACGTTCTGGCCGATAGGTACGCCCGGGCTGAAGAGGGAAGGAAGTACCCCTGCGAAGACGCCGGCGCGGAAACCGAATCCATCGATGAAGACACCGCTACCCCGACGAAGAAGGGCCGGCGTCGCAACAGGAAACGCAAAGGCAAGGCCGTGCTTGCCGTTGAGGGATCTGACGACAACGGCGCCGGCAAGAAGGTCAAGGCAGACGCCCCCGGCAAGGAGATTGCCGGGTGCGCCGCCTGCTAGGCCTTGGCGGCTACCGACAAGCCAGGAAGCTCCGGCAAGCAATACTGCAAGATCCACCGCACCAAGGGCCACGACCTCCAGAACTGCCGGCAAGTCGAGCTGCTTGCTGAGAAGCAGAAGGCTGAGTACGAGAGGCGGGACAAGGAGAAGGACCAGGACGGTGCGGAGGGGTCCGGCAAGAAGCGTGGCGGCCAAGGAGGCCGCCCCGGCAAGGACAACCAGCAAGAGAGGCCCGCCCGGGGCCGCGACAAGAAACAAGAAGACGATGATCACGACGAGGACGATGAATCTGGTGAGCAAGGGTTCCAGAAGGCTACGAAGGCCATGTGCGTCGATGGCGGCGCCTCGCTGCATACCTCTCATCGCTAGCTCAAGGAGTGGGCGCGTGAGATTACAGCAACAGAGCCGTCGTTCAACGCTCAAAAGCCGCTGAAGTGGTCCAGCACGCCCCTCATCTTTGACGCCGAGGACCACCCTGACCGCACTACCGTGGTCGGGTGTTTGCCATTGTTGGTCTCACCAACAATACGCAACCTCAGAGTGCACAAGATGTTGGTTGACGGTGGGGCCGGCCTGAACCTGATCTCGCCTGTCGTGACCAAAAAGTTGCAAATTCCTAATGGAGACCTCGAGGAAACGGGCACGTTTCAAGGGGTCAATCCCGGGAGGAGCCAGCCGAAGGGAAAGGTCACACTGCCCGTGACGTTTGGAGGAGGGTTGAACTACAGGACGGAGAGGATCGTCTTCGACGTAGCCGAGATCCCCTTGCCCTACAACGGGATCCTCGGCCACCCAGCACTAGCCAAGTTCATGGCGGCGTCACACTACGCCTACAACATGCTAAAGATGCCTGGGCCGTTGACCATCATCTCCGTCCCCTCCGACAAGAAGGACGCGCTGATCTGCACCGACCAGCTCTACCGGGAAGCAGTTACAGCGGCTGCCGTCAAGGCACCTGCTCCTGCCGCTGAAGCCCCGGGAGGGAAGAAGAAGCCCGGGAAGACCTCTCGCACCCACTCCGGCAAGTGCACCTCCTCGGAGTGTTGTGCTACCGTCGAGGACGTGCCAGAGAGCTCTACCGACAAGAGCAAGAGACCCAAGGCCGAGCCACCGCAGACCAAGAAGGTGCCCGTCAAGGAGGATGGCACGGGAGGGGCCTTCACCATAGGCTCCACCCTCGACAGCAAATAGGAAGGCGCGCTCGTCACCTTCCTGCGTGCGAATGTCGACGTGTTTGCATGGCAAGCATCCGACATCCCCGGTGTTCCCAGGGAGGTGATTGAGCACCACCTAGCTGTCTGCCCTCACGCGTGACCCGTCAAGCAGAAGGTCAGAAAGCAGGCTCTGGAGAGGCAGGAGTTCATCACAGAGGAGATCAGGAAGTTGGAAGCGGCAGGTTTGGTGAGAGGAGTGCTCCACCCGACGTGGTTGGCCAATCCGGTAGTGGTGCGCAAGGCGAATGGGAAGTGGAGACTGTGTATTGATTACACAGATATCAATAAGGCTTGCCCTAAGGACCCCTTCCCGTTGCCGCGCATCGACCAGATTGTTGACTTCACGGCCGGGTGCGATCTGCTATCATTCCTCGACGCCTACTCAGGCTACCACCAGATCTTCATGACGAAAGAGGATGAAGAGAAGACAACATTCATCACCCCATGTGGTACGTATTGCTTTTTACGGATGCCTTTCGGGTTGAAGAGTGCTGGCTCAACGTTCGCAAGAGCAGTCCAAATTGGTTTTGAACCTCAGCTCCATAGAAATATGGAAGCCTACATGGATGACATAGTGGTCAAAACCAAGGACGGGCCAACTCTTGTGCAAGATCTGGAAGAGACATTTGCTAACCTACGCAAGATCAACCTCAAGCTGAACCCTGAGAAGTGTGTCTTCGGCGTTCCGTCCGGCAAGCTTCTCGGGTTCTTTGTGTCACAGCGCGGGATCGAGGCAAACCCAGACAAGATCAAGGCTATTGAGCAGATCGAGGCGCCCAAGCGGATCAAGGATGTGCGTCGGCTCACCGGCTGCGTTGCCGCCATGAGCCGATTCATCTCCAAGTCCACCGAGCGCACCTTCCCTTCTTCAAAATCTTGAAGAAGGCAGGCCCAATAGAGTGCACCCCAGAAGCCGAGGCAGCACTGCAGGATCTGAAGAAATACCTTTCCTCCACGCCAATACTGGTTGCGCCTAAACCACAAGAGTCGTTGCTACTGTATCTGGCGGCGACGAATCAAGTGGTCAGCGCCACACTGGTGGCACAGAGGGAGGTCGACGAGGAGGCAGCAATGGCGGCAGAACCAGCGGATGGCAAGCCAAAGATTCCCCCGGCAGGGCCTGGTACCAACGAGGCGCGGCCCCCGACAGAGTCTGATGCCACCAAGGCAGTACCCGTGCAGTCGAGTGAGGTGGTGCCGAAGAAGAAGATGATGCAGCACCCGGTTTACTTTATCAGCTCCCTCTTGCAGGGGGCTAGGTCGAGGTATTCCGGCGTGCAAAAATTGCTCTTCGGCCTCCTTATGACCTCGAGGAAGTTGTGTCACTACTTCCAAGCCCACGAGATCACTGTCGTCACCCGCCTCCCGTTGCATCGGATACTGCACAACCTAGACGCAACCGGAAGGATTGTGGAATGGGCCTTGGAGCTGTCAAGCTTCGGTTTAAGGTTTGAAAGTACCTCGACAATTCAGAGCAGAGTCTTGGCGGAGTTCATCGCAGAATGGACCTCGACGCCTGACGAAGAAATCCAGGAGACCACTCTCCCCGGCAAGGAAGCAGACGGCGACTGGATCATGTACTTTGATGGGGCTTTCTCGCTGCAAGGCGCCGGTGCCGGTGTGCTGCTCGTCGCACCCACCGGAGAACACCTCAAGTACGTGATCCAGATGCACTTCCCCAGGGAGATGTCCACCAACAACACTACTGAGTACGAGGGATTGCTTGCCGGTCTCAGGATCGCGGCAGACCTCGGGGTTAAGAAGCTCATCGTCAGGGGTGACTCGCAGCTTGTTGTCAGGCAGGTCAACAAGGATTATCAGAGCCCATTGATGGAAGCTTACATAGATGAGGTGAGGAAGCTGGAGGAACGCTTTGACGGTATCCAGGCGGAGCACGTCCCCCGAGCGGAGAACGACATTGCCGATTACCTGTCAAAGCGTGCCGCATTCAAGCTACCTGTGGAACCAGGTACCTTTTTGCTCCGGTTAACTCAACCATCCGTCGAACCATCAGTGGGGCTGAACAAGCGGAGGAAATCAGGTCCCAGCAAGTACTTTCCTACCAAGCCCCCTGGGGCTGCCGGCAAGGGTGCTGCCGCGGACGCGGAGCCTGCCCAAGAGCAACTGGCTCCGGCGGGGCGTCAAGCCCTGGCCGTAGAGACAGCCGCTCCCATGGAGGAAGAGATGCCTTTGGTCCTTGCCGTCGAGCCCCAGGCTCCGGCATGGGCACAGCATACCGTCCAATTCCTCCAAACAGGGGAGCTTCCTGGGGAGCAGGAAGAAGCGGAGAAAGTAGCCCGTCGGTCCGCCCTGTACCAGTTCGTCGATGACGTCGTGTACCGGAGAAGGCCGAACGGTGCGAAACTCAAGTGCATCCCCCGGGTGGAAGGACTGGAGCTGTTGGCGGAGATACATGGAGGCATATGTGGCTCCCACATAGGGTCGAGGGCCCTTGCCGGGAAGGCGTTCCGGCAAGGTTTCTTCTGGCCCACCGCCCTCCAGGATGCGACGACACTAGTAACCAAGTGTGAAGCATGCCAGTTCCATTCAAAGAAGCTTCATCAACCAACTCAAGCCCTTCAAACAATCCTTCTCTCCTGGCCATTCTCGGTCTGGGGGCTCGATATACTGGGCCCTTTCCCCCGCGCTGTCGGGGGCTGTGAGTACTTGTACGTTGCAATCGACAAGTTCACAAAGTGGCCGGAGGTGGAAGCAGTGAGGAAGGTGACTGCTCAGTGAGCTGTCAAGTTCTTCAAAGGACTGGTCTGCCGTTTTGGTGTGCCAAACAGAGTCATCACCGACAACGGCACACAGTTCACAAGCCACACCTTCATGCTGTACATCCAAGACCTCGGTAGCAAGGTCTGTTTTGCTTCCGTGGCACATCCACGGAGCAACGGCCAAGCTGAGAGGGCAAATGCTAAAGTGTTGCAAGGCCTGATAACGAAGACCTTTGACAAGCTGCACAAGAGTGGAAGGCGCTGGATTGATGAGTTGCCGGCGGTTCTTTGGTCGATCAGGACGACGCCAAATCGAGCCACCGGCCAGACACCTTTTGCCCTGGTATACGGGGCAGAAGCAGTTCTCCCCACGGAACTCATATACGGGTCACCTCGAGTTCTCTCTTATGATGAGCTTGAGCAAGAGCCGTTGCGCCAAGATGACGCGACGCTCCTTGAGGAAGATCGTCTTCAGGCGGCTGTGAGAGCAGCACGCTACCAGCAAGCCTTGCGCCGCTACCATAGCCGCAAGGTTCATGCCCGAAGCATTGAGGAAGGCGACCTTGTTCTTCGGCGCGTTCAGTCGGCCAAGAATTCCAACAAGTTGACGCCGAAGTGGGAAGGCCCTTATCGGGTAATACGAGTCACCAGGCCTGGCGCAGTCCGCCTGGAGACCGAGGATGCCGTCCCAGTGAGCAACTCCTGGAACATTGAGCATCTTCGCAAGTTTTACCCGTAAGGCGCGGCTTGCCGGGCCTCCCGGCAAGCCACCTTTTGTACAAGCTTTGCCGGCAAGGCATGTGACCCTTTGTACAGAGCCAGGCGCAGACCCTGAGCATAAATAAATGAAACGCTGGCGCCCTAAGTCATAGCATGCATGCTAGGTCAAGTCTCTTCCTTGGTTAGGGTTGATAGTGCTCAGCAGCGACTAACCCCTAGCTTAGAGGTCGAGTGCGCGTCTATCTGTTTCTCTTCTGTCCTCTTTTGGTTCGCAGGGCACATGAGCACTTCTGCTGAGCTACTTGGAAGAAAGAAAACGGACCGGCGTCCCGACCCCGGCAAACCAGAGTTGCCGGGGGCTGCAAGCACAAGGATCCAACCGCGGCAAGATGAGATTGCCGGGGGCTGCAGATCCAGATAAATATTTTATCCTCTGTCATGCATTTCGGAGCCGGACTGGGGTATGTGAAACCTCGTTTTTATCTCTAGGCTGCCGTGCTCCCCCTTTTCCTATACCTAAGGATTATTTCCTGGGTCCGGATTTGGTTGTAGCCGCGGCGGCAAGGAGGTAAAACGAGGAGCCTAAAGCCCACCTCATCCCTACCTCCGCCAAGAGCGCTGGAAGGGTCGAGTGGAGTGGGGGGACGGCAAGGCCTATTGCCGGGTGAAAACCGTTTATCTTAAACAATAACAAGGATTCGCTCCTTGTCGCGGGATTTACCCACGAACGAAAAACCCGGCAAACATCCCTTTTTCATTAAAAACATCCCATACAGGTACAGTTCGTGCGAGATGAAAAACATGAGCAAGGGGATTACAAGTTTTAAATTTAACAATGGCCCGCAGGCTTACAGATTAAAAAAAGGGATAAGGTTCCCGTGATCCCTTTCTTGTCCCTCTCCTCAGGAGGCAGGTCAAGGAGGCGAGAGGGCAAAATGGGCGCCTAGGCGAGCTACGAGCAGCAGAAAGCACCAAGAGAACACCTCGGTGGCCGCCCACAAGCGGGCTGGTGATGACGGTGCCGGGAAAGGAGCTGGAAGACGAGGTGGCAGGACCGACAATACGCGATGAAGGCGTCGGTGCCTGTGTACTCCGAGTTGACGGCCTTGCCGCCCGCCCTCTTCCTCTTTCGCGGCCTCCCGATGCCGGCCGCCCAAGGAGACGGCCCCGAGAAGTTCAAGGAGCTGGCCCCACCCCCGGTAAAACCCTGCCGGAGGAGCGGCAGGTGCAGATGCTACTGCTGCCGCACCCGCCCAGGCGCGGGGCGTCCGACGCCTAGTCGGACTCGTCCCCGCTGTCCTCCTCGTCACTTTCGCTCGAGGAAGAGCTTCCATCGTCGGAATCTCCATCAGAGGAGCTCTCCACGCAGCATTTCAGGCGAGTTCCAAACTCTCCGAAGACCTTGACGGAGAGCAGGCCGTCCTCCATTAATTTAAAGTAGAGGACGAGCCCCGCCGTCAGGCTGTGGATGCGAGGCGAACGTCTTCCATCCACGGCGGAGGTACATAACCCGAGGAGCCGGGAAGTCAACGTCGACCCGCGTGCCCCCGTTCCCACAACCCCTCATGTGCAACCTGAGGGTCTGGGGCGGGTCACGCTCCATCACCCGAGCAAACGGGGCAGGGAGACGAAGACGACGACGCGGAGGCCGGCGCAGCCTGATGAAGAACTCGCAAGGCTGGTCTTCAACGTGGCCCTCCATCGGGAAGGGCATCATTGGCAGGGGCAAGGCCGGCGCGCCGCCCCGTCCTCCTCTTCCCCGAGCGCTACGGCCTCTGCCCCGGCCTCGCCCACGGCCTCTGCCCCGGCCTCGCCCACGGCCTCGCCCCCTCCCCCTTCCCCTCACGGCCAGCTCCACCACCGCGGGCTCAGGAGGAGGAGGGACGTGTTGTCGAGCGGCGACCCTCGCTGCCACCGTCGAAGGACCAGGATTCCCTTTCTCCATGGCGAGTGAAAGGAAGAAGCAGAAGCAAGAGGAGATAGATGACAAAAGAGTGCGGGACGCCATCCCCCCTTCCTCCTCCTTATAAACGAGCGGGGTCAGGGCTCGGCCGCCCCGTTTGGCCAATCCAGCCACCAGAGGCGCGCGGAATCGGGACCGACCCGCTGCCCCAACCAGCGACGGCCCGGTTTCCCGCCCCCGCCGCTTGCTACCCCAAGTGCATGGGGGACGCGTGGCGGACGTGCAGAACCGAGGGGACGGGCGAAGCGACCTCTCCCCACCCCGTGATCGTGGGGAGTGGACGCCTTGAAGACCGCGCCCCGGCCCCGTTCAGTAAATGAGCCGCGCCTCCACGCCTCCCTCTTTTTAGGGGAAGGCGCGAGCCGCCTCTTTACTGTGATGTGACGCATGCGTGTGAAACCCGCCCCACGCATGCTGCCCACATCACACACACCCCTCCACGCCGCGCGGGTCGTGGGAAACGAAGCGCGCGAAGAGTCTTGCCACGGTAAAAACCGCCCCACCTGCCCGCGCACCGTTTTGGGCCTGGCCCAACAACGTGTCGCGCTTATGTGTGGCCCAGGCCCGGGGGCTCCTGTCGGTGTACAAAAATAGGGGCACGTGTTTGTACCCCTTTACCTGTGCACGGGCAGTCGGAGCCGCGCCCATGACCGCACCACACAGAGCAGGGGAGGTGAGCCAAGGTAAGACCGAAGCCCAAGACAATCAAAGCAACGCCAAGGCCGAGACCACAAAGAGCAGAGGGACGAAGCAGGTTCCCCCGGCAAGACCCTTGCCGGGACAGCTCGCCCCACACCAACAGAGCGTGCCACCCTTGAGCCCACGGCCCCCAACGCCGTCATCAACATGGGGCCAGGGCTCGGGAAGGCACCTCTGTGGTGGCATGCAGATCTTTGTGAAGACATATTCAAGATCAGACGAGGATTAGAAGACGACGATCCTCGGCAAGATCCTTGCCGAGGAAGGCCACCAGACCCCCGGCAAGATCCTTGCCGGGGACGACAACGCGCCACGGCAAGACCCTTGCCGGGCCACCCGGCAAGGCCGTCGCCAAGGACGCCAGCGGGGCCACCGCCAGGCCCGCGCCAACCAAGCTTCCACCGTTCACATGAATCTGCCAGCCCAACCAGCTGGGTAGGCAGCTGCGTGGCAACATGCAGCTCCTAGGCCAACTCATCGTGCGCCTGTGTGGCGGCATGCAGATCTTCGTGAAGGCTCCACCACCGCGCCACCTCAGCTGCCTGGCTGCCTACATGGCACCACGCACCTCACTGGCCAGGGCGCGTGTCAAGGCGAGGAGGAGCGGTGACGGACGGGACGGGCCTCGCCCCGTCCCCAATAAAGCAAGGGGACACCTACACTACGCATTAAATGTGTCTTGTCCTGTAATATGAGTGATAAGCTCAGAGCACTGTACGCCTTTCCACCTCCTGTGTGTCACTGTGGCAGCCCCTTCCAACTATAAAAGGAGGCCCATAGCATACTAGAGAAGGATTCGGCTCTTTCGAACCACGCACTGACCACAGCTAGTTCGAGAGCTCAAGAACTCTCAAAAATACACCCACCAAAGCAGGACTAGGGTTTTACGCATCCTCGCGGCCCGAACCTGGGTAAACGATCCTTGTGCTGTCTACTAGCCCTGCTCTCCTCGCAACCCTGCGCCTTGGCAACCGTAGTAGGGATTCTTGTGATCCCATAGGTGTCGTTCCACACCGACAGCGGTAGACCTCCCAATGTCCGCCACCACCTCCAACAAATCTGGTTCTTCGGCCTGGGGGTCTGCAGAAGGAAGGGACTAGTGAACAAACGAAAGTATGGAAGCCTCGAAGTGAATAAATAAACCAGTGGAGGAAGCTAGAGTATAAAGGAAAAAAATCAAGCCAAGTACCCGGGGAAGTCACTGGGCAGGGATCTCTGTTTCCCTGGCAACAGTCGTTGCTGGGTCGCGAGCTTCTTCCTCTGCCGGTGTAGACTCGGCAGCCTTTTGCGCCATCTCTGCCGCGGAGGATTCCATGGCAACATCTTCCGCTTGGGCGGCAGGAGAGGCGTGCTCCTTAAGGAGTAGCTCGCCTTGCATTACCTCGCCCGCTCCTCCGCGTGAGGGGACGGAAAGGCTGTCTCCGTCATCTCCGGCAGGCGGGGTGAAATCTCCGCTCCCTGGCCGAAGGCTGAGCTTTGGGCTTGGCACGGGATCTTCTGTATCCTTCCCTGCCGAAGCCGAGCCCTCGATGCCCTTCAGCGACCCAAGGCGCCGGAGTCTCTTCCGGGAGTGGTGGACAAGGGTCTCCTCCTCCTCCTCCTCCATTTCCCTGCTGACAACAACAAACACAAGAGGACAGTCGGCAAAAGCATCCAAATCTACTTAGGAAGATATCTACCACAAAGAGAAATCTCCCTTACTCTTCCACAATGAGCATGGAGGTCAAATTGAACTCCATGGGAGGAGGGGATTCCCGTCCCCTCTTCAGAGACGGAAGGGTGGAGCTTCTCGGCAGTTTTGGTGCCTGTCGCGACTCCAAGGGCTCTGGGGAAGGCGAGCTCTGAGAGGAACTCGAGCCAGAGCGGGAGCTGGACTCCTCCTCCGAGGCCGCCGACTGTTTGGCAGAAGATGCCCTAGCCAGGGCTAGATGGGGGATTAGTGGCACGCCCCCTCGGCCTTGTTGGTCTTGGCGGAGGTCTTCTTCACCTTCTTGGCGGGTGGCGCTGGGTTGGTGGTCACCGCTCCCCAGGCTGCAGCACGCCAACGGGTACGCTGGTCTGGATCCGGTGCAGGAGCTTGCAGTCCTGCTACAAGTCACTCCTCCTCTTTAGGAGCCGCTGCCGCGCTCCCCTCCCTCTCCACATCCTCTCCCTGCTGGAGCTCCTTTGTTGCCATGGCCAGAGCGTCTAGCACGGCAAAGCTATCCCCGGCAAGCTCTCCCCCGGCGGTGTCTCCTGCGCCTCGCTACCGCCCTGGGAAGAGCTCCCACTCCCAGCCTTCCCTTTGCCCTTCCCGGCCTTTGCGGCCTTCTCCATCTCTGCGCGGTGGGCAGCCTTATCCTCCGCGACTCTCTTCAGAATATACACTACCTCCGCAGCAGAGGTGCATTCATACATTTCGCCTTCAGCCTTGGTAGCCTTTTCCACAGAAGTGCTCGACCACTGGAGCTCTTCGTCGAGAGAAGGGAGCTGCGAAGTGCTCGACACTCCCTCAGCGTTGTAGTCCGACATCCACTTCAGTATTTGATCTCGGGCAGAGTTGATATTCAGGGGAACAACGGTTGCCGGGAGCTTGAACATCTCAAAGCGGCCGAACAACTGGTCGCACAACCAAGCATGGCCATAAACTGACAACTTGTTGGCCAGCCCCGGCAACAGCCACCGCCGTATTGCCACGCAGGCCTGTCCCTGTCCTGCAGCGGTGAGATGCGGCAGAGAAGGAAGTCTTCCCCCACATGCTCAGCGGTTAACCCGGCAGCCGCTAAGCAGACGATCCTATTGATTGCCGGGCGCAACCTGTCATCAGAGAGACCCTCGGAGCTCCAATCCTTGCCGCGCTCGACGCACTCTTGCCGAGCTACGCAAAACTCGGGGGCTCCTTTGTCCTCGATCCAACACCAATCTCCTCTCCATTCATCCCACCTCTCGCGTTGGAACCCTGGGAGGTAGTTCTTCTTCGACCGTGGTATCCAGCTGATGATCCTAGAGTGGTTAACTCTGCTTTCCACCCGCGGGATGAAGTAATGCCGAAATAGATCCACATTGGGCATCACTCCGATGAAATTCTCGCACAGATGCGCGAAGATGGCCATGGTCGCCATTGCATTGGGCGTGAAATAAAGGAGATGGAATCCGTAGATGTTCATGATTGCCTCAAAGAACTCAAAAAAGGGAGGGTAGAGGCTGCAGATGAAGTAGGCAGCAAAGAACTGATAACAATCGGGAGGATTTACCTCGCCCGCTGCATAGACCACGGGCGCCCCATGCCATTTCTCGACGGGCCGCCCCCACAGATACCCGTACTTCTCTTGAAGGACGGGTCCGCTCAAGTTGGACGGAACGAAGACAACGCCCTCGCTCCATTTCTTGTTCAGCTCTGCCGAGTCTCTTTCGCCGCGGTCGTCGGCTTCTTCGCGGGATTCTTCCCCATTGTTGCGGCAACGCAGAGAAGGGGGAAGGGATTCGTTGGGTGGCAGTGAAAGGTGAGAGGGGCAAGATGAGAACTTGGGGCTTGGCTTGCGGAGGAAGAAGATGGGAAAGCGGAGTGAGAAACGGATGAATCACGTTGTTCCAATTTTTCCTGCTGTTAAGAGGGGGGAAGGTGGGGCAGAGGCGTGACGCTTCATAAAGTTACCGTTTTAGCTTAACTGCAACAGTCCCAGGACCTCACAACGCACAGTAATTACGCGAAAGTGGACGTTGGATTGACTAGTCATTGTGGCGAACCGCCACGCACAGCCCTCTCCTGCCACGTGTCCGCGCACTGTTTGGGGCCTAACCCAACGTGCCACGCGACACGTATGGCTCAGGCCCGGGGGTGTATGTCGAGGAAAATATACAGGGGCAGGTATTTTCCCTTGACTCGTGCACGGACAGGCACAAGGTCGAGACCAAAGCATCAGCTCAAGTCGAAGGTCAAAGAGCTAAGAGACTTGAAGAACCAACATGCGGCCCGGAGAGGCCACGATCAAACCAAGAGAGCAAGATATCAGCAGAAGAAGGGCCTCCCTTGCCAGGAAGGCGAGCCCCGCAAGAGGCAAGGCCACCACCAGAAGCAAGCAACCAAGACTCCCCGGCGGAGCCTGCCGGGGCTCGCGGGGGCTAAAACACCCCGCAACCACTCAAGTGCAACCCACGTCACCAATCAATGCGGTGTCAAGCCGCAAGATGATTAAGTGGCAGCCAGTCACCACATGGCAGCCATTTCCTATAGAAGAAACCCACAGATGACACCCGTCCTGCGGCGTGTCAAGGGAACAGGCGCGGAGCTGGCAAGAGAGCCCGACAAGCCTTGCTGGGCAACCAGTGATGTGACGCTAAGCGGTGCATTTAATGCACCCTGTCAGCCCGCAGAGTTAGGTATGATAGCACTGTTTGCTACCATATCAGTGGATAATGACCACTTTGCCACTGTGGTGACCCCTTAATCTATAAAAGGAGGCCCATGGCACTCGTAGAAGGGGCTAGAGTGTTAGAAAGTTGACAAGCCCAAGCCACTACATGCGCGTAGTCGCCGCAGCCCCGAGGAAGCCCTTGCCGGGCAAGTGTACTATGCACCACCACATCCATTCCACCATCAATCCACCAAAGCAGGAGTAGGGTCTTACGCCTCGCGGCGGCCCGAACCTGGGTAAATTGCTCGTGTGCTTTTTGCTGTGCTGTCATGCGCTGATCTGCTCTTTGTGCAATGCGACGTCCCCCTGCCGAACCAGCAAGGGGCCACCCGGTTCCATAGGTCGCCGCGGATATCCCGCGACAAGCTGCAAGATGGAGGAGGATAGTTCTGTCTGTGAACATATACTCAGAATGTCTGGGTACCACAACCAGTTGACCCAACTGGGAGTTAATCTTCCTGTTGATAGTGTCATTGACAGAGTTCTTCAATCACTACCACCAAGCTATAAAAGCTTCGTGACGAACTATAATATGCAAGGGATGGATAAGACAATTCCCGAGCTCTTTGCGATGCTAAAGGCTGCGGAGGTAGAAATCAAGAAGGAGCATCAAGTGTTGATGGTTAACAAGACCACTAGTTTCAAGAAAAAGGGCAAAGGGAAGAAGGGGAACTTCAAGAAGAACGGCGAGCAAGTTGCTGCTCAAGTGAAGAAGCCCAAGTCTGGACCTAAGCCTGAAACTGAGTGCTTCTACTGCAAAGGGACTGGTCACTGGAAGCGCAACTGCCCCAAGTATTTGGCGGATAAGAAGGATGGCAAAGTGAAAGGTATATTTGATATACATGTTATTGATGTGTACCTTACTAATGCTTGTAGTAGCGCATAGGAATTGGATACTGGTTCTGTTGCTCATATTTGCAACTCGAAAGAGGGGCTATGGATTCAATGAAGATTGGCTAAGGACGAGGTGACGATGCGTGTGGGAAATGGTTCCAAAGTCGATGTGATCGCCGTCGACACGCTACCTCTACATCTATAATTGTTATTTGGTGCCAGTGTTAAGCATGAACATTATATCTGGATCTTGTTTGATGCGAGATGGTTATTCATTTAAATCATAGAATAATGGTTGTTCTATTTATATGAGTAATATCTTTTATGGTCATGCACCCTCGATGAGTGGTCTAATTTTATTGGATCTCAATTGTAGTGATACACATATTCATAATATTGAAGCCAAAATATGCAAAGTTAATAATGATAGTGCAACTTATTTGTGGCACTGCCGTTTAGGTCATATTGGTGTAAAGCGCATGAAGAAACTCCATGCTGATGGGCTTTTGGAATCACTTGATTATGAATCACTTGATGCTTGCGAACCATGCCTCATGGGCAAGATGACTAAGACTCCGTTCTCCGGAATAATGGAGCGAGAAACTAACTTGTTGGAAATAATACATACTGATGTATGCGTTCCGATGAGTGTAGAGGCTCGCGGCGGGTATCGTTATTTCTGACCTTCACAGATGATTTGAGCAGATATGGGTATATCTACTTAATGAAACATAAGTCAGAAACATTTGAAAAGTTCAAAGAATTTCAGAGTGAAGTGGAAAATCATCGTAACAAGAAAATAAAGTTTCTATGATCTGATCGTGGAGGTGAATATTTGAGTTATGAGTTTGGTCTTCATTTGAAACAATGTGGAATAGTTTCGCAACTCACGCCACCTGGAACACCATAGCGTAATGGTGTGTCCGAACATCGTAACCGTACTTTATTTGATATGGTGCGATCTATGATGTCTCTTATCGATTTACCACTATCGTTTTGGGGTTATGCTTTAGAGACGACTGGATTCACATTAAAAGATAGGGTACCATCTAAATCCGTTGAGACGACACCATAGGAAATGTGGTTTGGCAAGAAACCCAAGCCATCATTTCTTAAAGTTTGGGGCTGTGATGCTTATGTGAAAAAGCTTCAACCTGATAAGCTCAAACCCAAATTGGAGAAATGTGTCTTCCTAGGATACCAAAAAGAGACTTCTATCACAGATCCGAAGGCAAGATATTCGTTGCTAAGAATGGATCCTTTCTAGAGAAGGAGTTTCTCTCAAAAGAAGTGAGTGGGAGGAAAGTAGAACCTGATGAGGTAATTGTACCTTCTCCCGAATTGGAAAGTAGTTCATCACAGAAATCAGTTCAAGTGATTCCTACATCAATCAGTGAGGAAGCTAATGATGTTGATCATGAAACTTTAGATCAAGTTACTACCGAACCTCGTAGGTCAACCAGAGTACGGTCCGCACCAGAGTGGTACGGTAATCCTGTTCTCGAGGTCATGTTACTTGACCATGATGAACCTACGAACTATGAGGAAGCGATGATGAGCCCAAATTCCTCGACATGGCTTGAGGCCATGAAATCTGAGATGGGATCCATGTATGAGAACAAAGTATGGACTTTGGTTGACTTTCCTGATGATCGGCAAGCCATAGAGAATAAATGGATCTTCAAGAATGATAGAGGCAAAGGTGTCCCGTCTTTCAATGAGATGATGGATATCGCTTTGATGGAAGTCGACTTTGATGATCCGACTACGAACGTGCGAGGACGTCGCGCCTTAGCAATCGCTAAACCAACTCCGAGAGGTTATTGACCACGCCGGAGCACGATCAACCTGACCATGAGGGTCTGTTTCCTGCGAGCAAACGAAGACCAAGCAAGAAACTGAGATTGCAATCTGGATATTGCGAATATAAGATGAAAGCTTTATTGATCAAGGTGGGGTTCTGTGACGCCTTTGTCTGGTCGTTGAACACAAACGAAGTACGCGAAGTTGCAGCTATGGCGAACTTTTAATCTAAACAAAACCCAAAGTCTAAACGACGCCCTAAGGGCTGTATATATGGAGGAAGAGGGGGGAATTTCGTGGCCCTTGGGGAAGGGGTCCGAAACCAACCCTATCTCTTGTTTCCCCACACATACGGACTCTAAAAATAGCCTATACTCAAGTATTTCGAAATTACATGGGCCTGGCCCAATAATAAGGTGACGCAACACCTAGAATAGCCTCTGGACGAAAGTTATGAAGTAGCATCTTGTATATTTCGTCCAAGGCTTCATGCACGCATTATGGTGGCTTCAATGTCCTGAAATCATCACTTGTAACTCCGTTCTTGTCGCCCATGCGCATGCCATCATCTCCATGCTTGTTCTTGCTCCAATGTTCATCCTTCTCAAAGCTAGGCCCTTCATTTGTAAGCAAAACAAATGTATCCAATTTAGGCAGCATCATATTCTCATGAACATTAGAATCATTACCAAGAAACAAAAGTACCTGGTAATTTAATTGGCGTGCGCGAGCTCTAGTAATTGGTCCAGTATGTATACCAGCAGGGGCTGTGGGTGTAACAATGGTATTGATGTCCTCATCACAATATGAGCATCCAGGTTCCACTATTCGTTATTGACCGGAGATGTGTCTCGGTCATGTCTACATAGTTCTGGAACCCGTAGGGTCTGCACGCTTAACATTCGATGATGATTTGTATTATGAGTTATGTGTTTTGGTGAACGAAGTTCGTTCAGAGTCCCGGATGAGACACAGACATGACGAGGAGTGTGGAAATGGTCGGGAGGTAAAGATTGATATATTGGAAGGTTATATATGGACACCGGAATGGTTCCGATGAGGTTCGGGGATATTTTGGAGTACCAGGAGGCTACCGGAACCCGCCGGGAAAGTTAATGGGCCTAATGGGCCATACTGGAGGAGAGGAGGTAGGCCACGGGAGGTGGCGCGTACCCCCCTTGCCCCAATCCGAATTGGACAAGGGGAGGGGGCGCGCCCCCCTCTTTCCTTCTCCCTCTCCCTCCTTTCCCCTTTCCCCCTCTCCGTTGGAAGGAAAGGGGGATGAATCCTACTAGGAAGGGAGTCCTAGTAGGACTCCCCCCGCTTGCCGCGCCCCTCTTGGTCTGGCCCGCTCCTCCCCCTCCTTTATATACATGGGCAGGGGGCACCCCAAAGGCATAACAGCTGTTTCTTAGCCATGTGCGGTGCCCCCCTCCATAGTTTACCACCTCGGTCATATTGTTGTAGTGCTTAGGCAAAGCCCTGCACGGATCACATCACCAACACCGTTGCCACGCCGTCGTGCCAACGGAACTCTCCCTCGACCCTCTACTGATCAAGAGCTCGAGGGACGTCATCGAGCTGAACGTGTGCTGAACACGGAGGTGCCGTACGTTCGGTCCTTGGATCAGTTGGATCGTGAAGACGTTCGACTACATCAATCGCGTTAACTAAACACTTCCGCTTTCGGTCTATGAGGGTACGTGGACACACTCTCCCGTCTCGTTGCTATGCATCTCCTAGATAGATCTTGCGTGATCATAGGAATTTTTTGAATTACTACGTTCCCTAACAAGGACAAGCTTCAAGAAGAGATTATCTACTTGAAGAAGCTCCTAAGGCCATGGTCAAGTGGGTTCCCAAGACTACGTCAACCTCAACATCATCAAGCTCGACTATAAGTCCAAGGATTCCCATCAAGTTGATGTGGATCCCAATGAAGAAGAACTAGAGTGTTCTTGAGGGTGACTCCGCCAACATATTTCACTCATATTCATTTCGGCGAGGACTTGTGCAATCAACTTCCATATCTTGCACTAGTTCATGGAGTCACATACCCTCTTGTTCATAAGACAAGGGACAAGGTAACCTATTCCTTTCATGGAAATCATCATATATGCAATTCACTCTATGTCTGGGGATATCCTTGTATGTTCCTTGTGGGACTAATCCATGTAGGTATCGAAAGTGCAACACTCCAATGGATTGCTCCAAAAGATCTACATCAACATTGAGCATCCACATCTTCACTATCTACATGCAGTCATCGTTGACAAAACCCAAGGTTAGTTCATCCCTCTTAGGGGGGATATCACATCTAGGGGGAGCTTTCCTCTAAAAATTGAGCTAAAGCAACTCTAATGGTGTCCACACATCAATGCTTCATGTAAAAGTGGTAACCCCACTTGTGTCGGAGTTCTTGGAACGGGGGTACCCAGTCTTGCCTGCCTGCGGCCCATGACATGGCTCCGTCAACGGCCTGGTACGACCTAGCTTCAGCACCAACAACTCAAGACCCTCGCGAGGGGCCAAGCCTCGCGAGGCGGACGACACCAAGACCTCCACAAGGAGCGGCCTCCTTAGGCTGGCTCCCGAGGAGCGGAGATCTCTATGCAAGGCTCACCTCGCGAGGTCCAGATGACGTGAGCCATGACGACCAAGGCCAGGTGGGCGTAGTGTACCAGTTTCCTCTTTGGTGCTAAGGAGGCAAGCGCAGGCGCGGAGTCCCGAGGAATCAAGCAAAGATTTCCATTCTGGTGCAACAAGACCAAGATCGCCAGGATGGCAGGACGGAGGTCATCGCCGAGCCAACCACAGCATCACGACTAGAGGCTTTTGTAGGCGAAGACTACTTTTGTCAGGATAGCTTGTACTAACTGCCCCCCTTTGAATTTGGCCGTTGTGGGATCCCTTCCCGCCTATATTTGGGAAGAGGACCAAGGCCACTATAAATAGGACTTAGCCACCACCATAGAGGTGAACGGATCATTTGGACCATCCTCTCACCAACCTGCTCATCGAGCACAAGAACACCTCTCCTCCTGAGGCTGTTCTTCCACTGTACTAGTTCATCCTCAACCCCTCGAGGACAATCCTCCACAAAGCAGGAGTAGGGTATTACACCGCAAGGTGGCCCGAACCTGGGTAAACTGCTATGTCTCTTTTTCGTTCAGTTCGTCGAGCTAGGCCGTGAGATTAGCGAGCAGGCGGACTGGGGAGGACGAGTTCTTCGCACGCACCCAGAGTGCAAACCTCTCAAGTGTCTGCGGAACCCTAAATCCGACATTTGGCGCGCCAGGTAGGGGGTGTGTCGGAGCCTCTCTTCTTCCAGTCGGCCCGCTATTGCCCTGCAGTTTTGATGGCTGACGATCCGAGGGCTCACGCTGAGGACTGGGCTTCTTGGCCCCCCACGGGCAGTACCTTCTGCCCAAGAAGACCTCCACTCCGCGCTCCAGGCAGCCCGCACGCCGCCCAACGCCGCCGGACGCGGGCAACGGCACCACACTCACTGGTAGCACGCGAACATGCGAGCCACGCTCATCGTGGCGCAAGAGCTGCTGCGTTGCAGGTTGGCGGAGGGCGGCCGCGATGCCCTGCTGGAGCAGGTCCCCGAGCTGCTTCACGCCGCCTGTAGGGGCGCGACACCTTTCTGCACCCTGCCCATGTCGCGGGTTGTGGCGGGGGCACGCGCCGGACCCCGGCGTGTCCGCGCACCCCCTGGAGCGCCTGGGGGACTCGACAGAGTCAACATGGCCCGCAACGCCGCTCGTCCTACCACGACTGCGCCGCCTTAGGCGAGGCAAGCTCAGGCGGTTCCTCGCGGGGCCGCCCCGGGACGCTGCCCCATGGTCATCAGAGCCTGGCATCGGACCTGGCGGCCAACCAAGCGGGGCACCCAGGCGATAGCCCCGGTGCGGCAATCCCCGACGCCTACGTGCCCCTCATGATGGACCTAATGTACACGCCGGGAGGAGGACCCCGCCCGTTCCTCGAGCCAGGCTGGGTAGCGGGAATGCAAGAGGCTGAGGCTTTCCACGAGCTGCCCGGAAGCTTCACCGACCCTTCAACGACGACAGCCGGTGATAGAGGCAAAGGTGTCCCGTCTTTCGATGAGATGATGGATATCGCTTTGGTGGAAGTCGACTTTGACGATCCGACTACGAACGTGCGATGACGTCGCGCCTTAGCAATCGCTAAACCAACTCCGAGAGGTTATTGACCACGCCGGAGCACGATCAACCTGACCACGAGGGTCTGTTTCCTGCGAGCAAACGAAGAACAAGCAAGAAACTGAGATTGCACTCTGGATATTGCGAATATAAGATGAAAGCTTTATTGATCAAGGTGGGGTTCCGTGACGCCTTTGTCTGGTCGTTGAACACAAACGAAGTATGCGAAGTTGCAGCTATGGCGAACTTTTAATCTAAACAAAACCCAAAGTCTAAACGACGCCCTAAGGGCTGTATATATGGAGGAAGAGGGGGGAATTTCGTGGCCCTTGGGGAAGGGGTCCGAAACCAACCCTATCTCTTGTTTCCCCACACATACGGACTCTAAAAATAGCCTATACTCAAGTATTCGAAATTACATGGGCCTGGCCCAATAATAAGGTGACGCAGCACCTAGAATAGCCTCTGGACGAAAGTTATGAAGTAGCATCTTGTATATTTCGTCCAAGGCTTCATGCACGCATTATGGTGGCTTCAATGTCCTGAAATCATCACTTGTAACTCCGTTCTTGTCCCCCATGCGCATGCCATCATCTCCATGCTTGTTCTTGCTCCAATGTTCATCCTTCTCAAAGCTAGGCCCTTCATTTGTAAGCAAAACAAATGTATCCAATTTAGGCAGCATCATATTCTCATGAACATTAGAATCATTACCAAGAAACGAAAGTGCCTGGTAATTTAATTGGCGTGCGCGAGCTCTAGTAATTGGTCCAGAATGTATAACAGCAGGGGCTGTGGGTGTAACAATGGTATTGATGTCCTCATCAGCCGGTCGGTATAGCCGATATCTCAGGAGCATGATTACGCTAACCATGGACCGCAGGTGAACCAGGCCACGGCGGCGGCCAAAGACGTAGAGCGATGGCCCCGCTCCAGGCAGGAGAAGCACACTGGGGCTGCAAGGGGGGAGCCCGGAGCCAGGCCCCCCGCACCGTATGGAGCAAGGCGCTGCATGGAGGAAGGTCCTCTGCCGGGGAAGGCGCCGGCGTGCCCTTCCCCCCGGCGGAGGGCCTGAGGTCGTCGAGGGCGCCGCTAGCATCCACCTTTCCCCTTGGTCTCGTCCTTGTTTTCGGACGCCCCAACGGTGGTCGGGGGAGGCGCAGGGCGGGGCCCTTGTCAGGTGACATGAAGCAAGGCCCATGCCTGTGAAGGTCTCCGCTCGTGACACTCTCATGTAATAACGAGTGGGGCTGTACACGCCCCGGAGTCTCCTGGGTGCCGCCCTCCGGCCTCACGGGAGCTCCCACCCACTTCCAAGTGGAAGCACCATGCTCCCCGCTGGCCGTCGACACTGTCCCCCAATGATAATGCTCACGCTCGGTGAAAGCACTTAGCTCCGCGCTGGTGAGAAGACAAGAAGACTAGCTACGTGCCGGATGCGCCCATTTGCTTTCGTCCCCTTTTCTGTAACTTGATTCACCGCCTTTTGGGCTGAGATTTGACGTTCCTTGTGTTTATCAAAAACGGGGGGAGTTTTCTCTTGATTTGTGTTCATCTCTTGCTTTGTGGTTACGCATTTTACGGTGGGGATCACGCCTGCTACCCCCTTGCGAGCGCCCCGTGAGCGGGGGCTGGGCGTGGTATGTGTGCGTCAAGCACATTCGGCCAAGCCCGGGCGACGACAAGGCCCCCCCGGGGTCAAGGATGCAACCGCCGGACGACCACCACGCGCATACCTTGCCGTAGTCCAGCATTCACTACTCGTGAGGCTCTCTTGGACAGGCTAGTAGGCTTCTCAGGGAACTTAGAAACTCGCGAGCCCCGGAGGGCTCGCCTTTGGGGGAAGGTGCGACCAGGACGTTGTGACTCGCTCAAGACCTAGGGAACCCAGATAAGTTGCAACCACTACCCCGCTCGGGAGCCCACGGGCCGACGACGGGACATCCCAAACCCTGTCTTTAAAAGGGCCGCGCCCGAAAGTTTTTTGTTGCCGTCCTCGCCGTCTTCATCCACGCCACCCGAGCTGTCGCTGGCATCGTCTTCATCACCTCGTCCACATCGCCTTCTCCGACTGCGATCACGGCCGCGTCGTCCTCAGGAGCGAACTCCACGACCAGGGCGTCCACGTGGTTGTCCACCCAGTTCGCCAGGTTGTCTTGGATAACCCTAGAGATACGGGGCTAACCCGGTGTAGGCCAATCATTCACGATTGGAGTGGGTTCCCTCGAAGAACACAATGAACACGGGGAAGAACGGAGAGAAATCACAAGGGGGAACACACAAGAACAAGTCCAATCACACATCCACTAGACAATCAAACACAAGATCCACAAGGTACATGAACAACAGAAGGAAAGGTACAAGGTAAAGTTCATCTCCGTGAGGAGGTCTTGAATCCACGAGGGGATCTTCCCGTGAGGGGTCTTGATATATCCCGCAGGATCTTCTCCTAGATGGAGGTCTTGGCCTCCATAAGGAGTAGTAGTCTCTCTCTCTCTCTCTCTCAAGAGTAGAGTGGTACAAGGAGCAAAGATCTCTATCAAATGAGCTATCACTTTGCTAACCCTAACTAGGAGGAGGGGGAGTAGTATATATAGTCTAAGCCACAAAGGGGTAAGTGGGAAAGAGAGATACATGGGCCTCTGGCCCGTGGCTGCGCGCAGGCAGGCGCCGGATGTCCGGGGTTTCGCGAGCCGCCGGATGTCCGGGGCTCGGGCCGGATGTCCGGGCTGAAGTGGCCAAACTTCGGGTGCGTTCTGTCGTCGATGCCGGATTTCCGGGGGAAGGGCCGGATGTCCGGGCTTTGGCGAGACGCCGGATGTCCGGGGCTGGCGCCGGATGTCCGGCCGCTGATGCTCTTGGCCCTCTGTTGGGCAGCTCCTGCGCGGCTGCCCAGGCGCCGGATGTCCGGCCTTTGGCCCGGCTTCCGGCCGCTGTAGCTTCAGCAGCTCCGTCTTCTTCTTCCGTCGTTGCTTCCATGCTTCTCTCGCGGATAGTGTAGTTGTTCCTTGGTGTTTGCACTGCTCCTCGTCATCCGTAGTGTTCCGACAATACCTATGCATGCACACGAGTGGAGTGTCAAGTAGTATACCATCCTCGAAGGGGTCAAGTGAGCACGTGTAAAGGAGATGATTCACCTTTGTATATGTGAAGTAGATGTCGCACGTGTCACTTGCCGAACGGACTCTTGACATGGTGATGTCCATAGGATGCTCCGCATCATCTCCCCTCCCTTGGGAAAGATCCGACCTCGGATTGAAAACCAAATCACCATGGGAAAGAGATGGTTTCGCCATGTAGAAGTGGACGTTCACCAAGTACTCGTCATCTTCAAGCTCGCGATGGGCACTCTCCAATGTGGCACCGTGTAGTGATTCCTTCAAAAGGAGTAAGGACAACAAACACTTGGAAAAACAAATGTGGTTAGCGTTAGTGCAAAACCAAGCATTCGAGAGGTGAGTCACCAAACAAGTGTCGTCATCATGCAAAGCATATGGTGTGACAAAGGATTGTGACAAGGCATGTAAGCATATCAATCGAGCACAAGCAAACATATCATGGGGACAAGCATGTAAATGTGAGGTAATGATGCAAATATGTGTAACAAGAGAATAAGCATCTACCTCAAAGTCATAGCAAGCATGGGCAAAGCGCTCAATGAAAGGTCTATGGTAGGCATAGGAATCATTCACAACACCTAAGAAGATGAGATGTCTAAACACATGGGTTAAGTGCAAGACAATCCAAGCATAATGTGCATAGGGTGTAGTGAACATAGTGTGGCACTCAACACAATAGAAAGAGCAATTGTTCATCATGTGTGAGGCAATCAAGTCAATCATGTGACAAGCAATGGGACATGGCATATGTGAAGTGATGACATTGTTGCAACCAAACATATGAGAGGAGCAAATAATCCAAGAATTGGATGCAACACACAAGGCATATATATCATGATGCATGGAATGGTTAAAATGACAAGTCGAAGCAAGATCTCTAACAAGTGTGCAATCAAGTGATCCAAGATGAACAATAAGTCTCATGGGGAAAGCAACACAAGTAGTATGATCCATAATATCCATGATCATGGTTTGGGGTTCTCAAAAGAGAAGGATATCACCGTGAAAGCGTGTCCTTGTGCGTCCTTCACAATGCCGAAGCACAAGCAAGTGCGATGTAGAATCGTTGTGGTAGAAGGTGGTTCGCTCTCAAGAGCTCGAATGGTCAACTCATGTGAAGCGGAAGTCGACACAAAGTCCAAGTATCCTACACATGCACACAACAAAACAAAACAAAGAACGTATGCGCATGGTAGATAAACACATCATCCATCATGATGGTTCTCTTCTCTTGCACATAATCATTAGAAACACAAGTGCAAGAATAATATGATGCAACAATGGCAATATTCATGGCACTAGGTATATGGTGCAAAGAGGTAAGACAAGCATGCTGCACAAGGAATATGTCAAAATCTCCAATCATATGTGAGAATGCTATGGGGGCAATCTCATTAGCAAGACTAAAAGCATTGTTGCACTCAATACATGTCAAATCATCTATCATGATAGAGGCAACATATGGAGATATATGACAAGAAGCAATAACAATCATGTGAAAGCATGTAGGTGGTTGTCATCAACCGAATGAAATGAGCAAGTATAAATCATTGGTGATGCAACAAGGCAAGCAATAGTAATCAAGTCGTGCAAACTAGTGGAGCGAAGATGCAACACACTAGAGGAAATCATGGCAATCATGTCATGTGAACAAAGAATAGGCACAGGCAATGTACATGACATATCGCAAGCACGAACACAAATCAAGATCATAGTATCATCATAGGCATGGGTCACAAAGCAAACATGGCAATAACAAGCACTATCTCCACCAAGCTTGCAAATACACATACAAGTATGAGAATCAATCATCATGTGTAAAGCAAAGCATGGGTCACAAATGCATGGCAAAAGCATAGGAATAAGCATATCATGCAAAGTGAACATGGCAAGATGGGCATATGATATGTAATGGACAATAACCCATAACCATGTGAGGGTCATGTAGACGAAATGCGTGAAGTTTTTGCGCGAAGTGAGCGGTGGGAAAGGCAATCCATGGTATCCCAAGTCATCATTGCTCTCTAAAGCTCGTTTTGTCAACTCATGGGATTGTGAGGTTGACAAGTATTCATGGGTACCTACACAACAAAGACACAAACGAAAGAAATTGTGTGTGCGGTAAATGTACACATCATCCATCATGATGTGTATGTGCACGTGTGAGTTAGCACACGATAAGCAATGCTCGAAGAAATTTGATGCATGGTATAAGAACATGTCATCCATCATGAAAGAATAGTTGTTATGTATAACACGATGGGGATGCAAATTGAGCATACAATTATATGGCACATCAATAGCATGTTTATTCATGCGGAGCATATTGTGCACACAAGTATTGGGATCATGCAATTGATGGGATGGATCAAAATCTCCTAAAATGTATGAGGAAACTATGGGGGTCTCCTCATGAGCAATATTGGAAACATCATATGGAGAAAATGGACAACATCCAAAACAATGCATATCCGATGGTAGTCATGGCATGGCATATGAGATAAATGATGCAAAGGGAGCATATCAATATCATCACAAGAGAAACAAATGCCAATAACCATGGGCTTGTCATCTATGCCATATGTGCAAATTGGGTTAATTTTAATAGCATATGCATAGTCACTACAATGAGATTGCAAATATGACATATGATTGATCTCCTTCACAGCATATGACAAGTCAAGCGGATTGTCAAACATGATGTGACCTAAAGAATTGTCACAAGAAATCCTATGTAACATGGCATCTCAACTAAGAGACTCCACATGGCAATTATCATATTCATCATAAATTGGCAAGTCAAGCCATGAGGAAGTCGCACTAGCATGAAGCATGGAAATAGGGTGATCAACATCATGCAAGCAATCAATGTCAAGAGTGTCCACTAGTGGGACAAGAGCATCACCTTCCCCTATGTTACCTTGTGCATTCCACTCAAGTGGTGTAGGTGAGGTGGCAAAGACAAAATGGTGGTCATCTTCATCTTGATTGAACCATGTGGGGGGTGCATCATATTCCACCATGGCCATCGTCATGTCCATAGGAAGGACGAAGTCGTCGCGAATCGGCGCGTCATCATATATGGGACCTAGCACCAAATGAGAAGACACAATAGAGGTAGAGGTTAAGTCGTTAGAAATCGAAGTGGCCTCACTCTCTCTATGTGGTGGTTCACTCACTCCCTCAAAGTAGGTGCACTCAATCTCACGTATGGTGGAGTCACTCATCTCACTCAAGTGGTGGGGGTTGTGTCTCTCCTCACATGGGAATTGGGGCAACTCATCATATATGTGGCTAGTGGTGAAGTCACTCTCACTCTCAATATGGTGGCACAAGTCACTCAAGTCATCATACGTCGCCGTGGTCGAAGTGAAATACTCAACCATCTCATCGCCGTCACCATGGATGAAGGCCGAAGATGGCACATCATCACTATCCTCCATGACCGAGGGGAAAATCCCATGCTCGATCATCTCGTCATCGTCGCCGTGGATGAAGGCCGAAGATGGCACATCATCACTATCGCCTCCTAAGATGGAAGCATCATCCTTGCTCGTCACCAAGTCGCTCGCCTCCAAAGCGTGGTCCTTGAAGGTCTCCGTAGTCATACTCGTCGCCGCACCATCTTGAAAAAGAGGCGTGGAGGACTCGGCATCATCAATGCCACAAAGAGGGATGGCGGTGAAGTCGAACTTGGGAGCATCGTCTTGGAGCTCATCGGGCTTGGACATCTTGGTGGTACTAGCCTCATGCTCGTCGTCTTTGAGTTTGGTCTTTGAGAAGTGTGCTTGGGGTGGAGAAGCCTTGGCCTTCATGAGTTCTTGTTCCGCCTTGAGAGCACCAATGTAGTTGTCGTCGAGGGACTTGTAGTTCTCGAGGAAGATAGTCTTGGAGATGTCGTTGTTCAATCCCATCATGAAGTGGAACTTCATAGACATGGGGTCGTCCACGCCGGCTTGTCGCAAGGCTTTCTTCATCTCCTTGAAGTACTCGTCGATGGACTTGGATCCTTGGATGGTGTTCTCCAATTGGCGTAGAAGTTGTTCCATGTAGGTTGGAGGCACAAACTCTCGCCGCAAAGCTTTCTTCGTCTTGGACCAACTCATGTCGTAGGTCTCCGAAGGTGTGTGAAGCCACCATGTCGAGGCGTAGTCGTGGAAGTTTCTTGTGGCGCACTTCACTTGATCTTCGGGAGGAACTTGATGTTGCTTGAGGTAGTCGTCCATTAGGTGCTCCCACTCGAGATACTCCTCGGGTTCTTGAGTCCCATAGAAAGGAATCGCGTGGTCGGTGTCGTGGTCGTAGTAGCTCGTGGAAGTCGCGGACTTGAGCTTGGGGAGCTTCTCTTGAGCGTAGTCTTGGGGTGCTTGTTGGCGAAGATGCCGTATGTCCATAGGCGAAGATGCCTTGAAGTCGCTTGGCGAAGATGCCAAGGGAGATGGTGAAGTCGTTGAGCGGTTGTTGGTGTTGAGCTCTTGACCTTCACGTTCGTGGTGGTGATGGTGTCGATGCCGATGTGACCTTGCCGGAGATGGTAGCTCGGAGGCATGTGCTCTTGAGCGTCTTCTCGAAGATGAGGAAGATCGCTTGTAGGACTTGATGAGGGCTTTGATCTCCTCCATTTGAGCATTCATCTTGGCGTCGTTGGAGTTGTTCGTGGCATCAAACTCGTTGTTGTTGTTGTAGACCGAGGGTGAAATACCTTGCCTATCCATCACAAGACTCGAGTAGAGGTGAGTAGGAAATGAGATAAACAATACCAAGTTACCTTTTCCCAAAGTTGAGGATGTATCCCGTTTCACTCAATGTGAGATGAAATAATAGTGGAGATGGTACCGGACTTGTTCACTCACACCTACAAACTAAAGCTTATGGAGTAGCTCGGTGAGGATAGTGGCACAAAAATTTAATGCAAAATGTTAGCAAGAGTCAATAATGTTGAAAGAGATTCACAAATTCGCAAGTGAAACAAGTAGACCAATAGCAAAGAATGGCACTCGGAAACACACACACGGATAGATAAATGGGGTCGTGCAACCAAGGAATGAGCATAAAATGTGGAATCCATGGAAAACGCTCGCGTTGCACAACTCAAGAGAGACGCTAGCACGATTGCTCAATAGGCGGATACGACACTTGTGCACAACCTATAAGATGCAAAATGGATAAACTTTCTATCCCAAGTATGCTATGTATGTATGGTTCCCGGTGTTTCTCACACGATGATCGAAGATGATCAAGTATGATACCATATGATATATTGTGATGCTATGGCTATTGCTTACAAGCTCTTTGTTCACTCTTTTTCTTTGCTTAAAAGCTTATTCTCTTTTTTTTGTATGGCCACGATGCACAAACCAAGATAGCAATTGTGTATATGCGGGAACAATCTTGTGACACAAGTATGATGATACCAATATGATATGGTATGTATGCAATGGAAGGTGTAGATCACTAATGTGCACAAGTAACGTTGTCGGCAATACTCAAATGGCTAGTCTCGATAGGCAAGTGACGCAAAATGGGCTAGGGGTTATCAATGCAATTGCAAGGGGAATATACAATGGTGTCGTCGAGGTTACCGTCCGTGTCGATGATGAGAGGCGGTGTTGTCGATGTCAACCCGTTCCTAATTAGCCGAAACACCTTAGGAAACGGAATAACCACAACTCAAAATCTCAAGGACAAAAGTCAAATGGTGGTAGCGGGAATGCGGTGGTGGTTGCGGAAGCTCAAAGGGATTGCGGAAATGCAATGATGGGTTTTGGAGTACGCAATGCGGAAGTGGAGGGTAAGGTAAGTCTATGCGGAAGTTATGGTGGTGGTTGATGAAGAAGCAACCGTCCCTAAGTAGCCTAAACACCTTAGGAGACTCAAATCACAACTCAAACAACCACTAATGCTATAAGGAACGAAATGGGTTAGGTTGCGGAAGTCGGTGGTGGTTATGCGGATGTTGTGGTGGAAGCCCTAGGCAAAGATGCCAAAGTTGTCAAAATTTGATGGAGTCAAATGGTGATGGAACCTATCTAGATGGATAGAGGATGTCAATAGCTACTCAACGATCTAAAGAAAGCGAAAATCGGACTCCGGATGTGCAAGTTATGGACAAAACGGTGAAACGCGGGAGGCTGATATCCCAGGGGTCGGACATCCAGGGTCGGGTCCGGATTTCCGGGGGTCAGTGTCCAGAAACTTGCGCGATTTTGCCCTCCAGGAGCTGGATGTCCGGCTTGGGGCCCGGATGTCCAGCCCGATGGCCCGAATGTCTGGCCTGAGGCCCGGATGTCCGGCCCGACGATTCCAGATCGGGATTTGGACTTCGAAACTCGATTTGGGGCGGAAATGGATGATTTCGGGGGCAAAATTTGATGGATTTTGTGGATGGAAAGGGGGAAAAGATGGGGGAAAGCTGGATCCACTTGAAACCAAGGAAATCCATGGATCAAAATCAACAGAACATCATCAAACCAACAAATCACAAAAAAAAAATTGGGCTATTTTTGGTGGGGATTTTCGAATTTAGGACGAAATCAAGCAAAAAAAGGCTAGAAAACGGTGGGAGGGACTCCAAATACGTGATCAACGTGGCTCATGATACCATATGATACGGGGCTAACCCGGTGTAGGCCGATCTTTCACGATTGGAGTGGGTTCCCTCGAAGAACATAATGAACACGGGGAAGAACGGAGAGAAATCACAAGGGGGAACACTCAAGAACAAGTCCAATCACACATCCACTAAACAATCAAACACAAGATCCACAAGGTACATGAACAACAAAAGGAAAGATACAAGGTAAAGTTCATCTCCGTGAGGAGGTCTTGAATCCACGAGGGGATCTTCCCATGAGGGGTCTTGATATATCCCGCAGGATCTTCTCCTAGATGGAGGTCTTGGCCTCCATAAGGAGTAGTAGTCTCTCTCTCTCAAGAGTAGAGTGGTACAAGGAGCAAAGCTCTCTGTCAAATGAGCTATCACTTTGCTAACCCTAACTAGGAGGAGGGGGAGTAGTATATATAGTCTAAGCCACGAAGGGGTAAGTGGGAAAGAGAGATACATGGGCCTCTGGCCCGTGGCTGCGCGCAGGCAGGCGCCGGATGTCTGGGGCTCGGGCCGGATGTCCGGGCTGAAGTGGCCAAACTTCGGGTGTGTTCTGCCGTCGATGCCGGATTTCCGGGGGAAGGGCCGGATGTCCGGGCTTTGGCGAGATGCCGGATGTCCGGGGCTGGCGCCGGAGGTCCGGCCGCTGATGCTCTTGGTCGTCTGTTGGGCAGCTCCTGCGCGGCTGCCCAGGCGCCGGATGTCCGTCCTTTGGCCCGGATGTCCGGCCGCTCTAGCTTCAGCAGCTCCGTCTTCTCCTTCCGTCGTCGCTTCCATGCTTCTCTCGCGGATGGTGTAGTTTTTCCTTGGCGCTTGCACTCCTCCTCGTCATCCGTAGTGTTCCGACAATACCTATGCATGCACACGAGTGGAGTGTCAAGTAGTATACCATCCTCGAAGGGGTCAAGTGAGCACGTGTAAAGGAGATGATTCACCTTTGTATATGTGAAGTAGATGTCGCACGTGTCACTTGCCGAACGGACTCTTGACATGGTGATGTCCATAGGATGCTCCACATCACCTAGGCATGGGGGCTATGGCAGCATCGAAGTCAAAGTGGGGGTCCAGATTGAGAAGGTGGCTGAAGACGCGCGAGAACGCGCGCCCAAGAAGGCCGCGGCTTCTCTCTTCAACGAGCTCGCGAGCCCTCACAGTCCGGTCTTCCAGGCGGGTCATGATTTTTGTGAAGAAGTGGAGGTGGCTGGCGTAGTCACCCTCATGCGGGTGAGGGGCACTCTCCTTACATATGGTGCTCAAGGCTCGGTTGGCCCTCACTCTGAGAGCCTGGAGCATCGAGGCATGCTCGCGCTGCAGCGTTAGACGGTGGCACGTTTCATGCGCGTTCTTTTTCGCGAGAGATGCAGCGCCATCAATCTTCCGCTGAAGTGAAAGCAGATCGGCGCGACCGGAGGCCAAGTCAGCCTGGGCAGAGGCCTAAACTCCCTTGGCGGCCTTCTCGCGCTGCTCCGCCTCGTCCAGGTTTGTCCTGAGGGCGGCAGTCCTGCCCTCAACCTCGGCTTCCAGGAGCTCCAGCTTCAGGCGGTGCTCGTCGACAAGAGCTGCGCGAGCCTTCGCCACCCTCTAATCGACCTCCTCCTGGATCTTGGTCTCCAGCGCGGTGACGGTGTCCTCAGCTATAGCCACCTGACGCTCCCGCACCTCCAGCCACTCAAGCTCCAGGTTGCGTTCCAAGGCCTCTAGCACCAGCGTCTCCTCACGTTTCTGGATCTCCTTCTGTTTGGAAGGTGCCCCGCTTAGTGATGCAGCCAGGGCAGCCCTGCACGCTTCAATCTGCTGCTCAAGGGCGACATTCGAGGCTCGAAGCTCTCGCACTCACCCTCGGCTGCCTTACGATGGTGGTCGGTGGCCCTGGCCTCCTCCAGAGCATGGGCACAAGCTTCGTGAGAAGTCACGAGGGACACCGCGGCACTTGCGCTATCGCGCTCATGCTGAAGATGCCCGAGGTTGATGCGACCTTCAACCAGTGCCACTCGTGCGCCAGGCGAAGGTCCTCCATCTCAAGGCAGGCGTCGACATCAACAAGCTCTTCTCCAAGCCGACTCAGTGCATCCATCGCCTCCTGGAGAAGCTGGTGGCGGACGGCGCCGCACCCGCGCGCTAGCCCTAACACGTGGCCAAGCCCGCCCTCCGCGTCTGGGGCTGCTGGAGGGGCTTGGAGTGGCTTGCCTGTTCCTGGTAGGGGGCTGGAGGTCGGCGCCTTCCTTGTCGCTCTCCGGGCCTCGGCAAAGGTACTGCGCGGCGCAGTCTGTCTGTTCGAAGAAGAGGTTGACGCTGGGGCCACCCAGCCGTCGGCAACGACCAGCGGAAGAGCCCTTGGCATGCCTTCCACACCCCAGGCCAGGCCGCAAAGGAAGGATGCTAGAAACACAGGCTCACGGCCCCCCATCGGCACATCCGCCCCTGGGACCGGCCCCGTTCCTCGCACGGGAGTCCGCTGCAAGGGGCTCGAAATCAAGAGCGAGCCAAGGACTGGTGGAGGTCGCTTCTCAGGATATTTCGCCACCGCAGCTGATGAGGACATCAATACCATTGTTACACCCACAGCCCCTGCTGCTATACATACTGGACCAATTACTAGAGCTCGCGCACGCCAATTAAATTACCAGGTACTTTCGTTTCTTGGTAATGATTCTAATGTTCATGAGAATATGATGCTGCCTAAATTGGATACATTTGTTTTGCTTACAAATGAAGGGCCTAGCTTTGAGAAGGATGAACATTGGAGCAAGAACAAGCATGGAGATGATGGCATGTGCATGGGGGACAAGAACGGAGTTACAAGTGATGATTTCAGGACGTTGAAGCCACCATAATGCGTGCATGAAGCCTTGGACGAAATATACAAGATGCTACTTCATAACTTTCGTCCAAAGGCTATTCTAGGTGCTGCGTCACCTTATTATTGGGCCAGGCCCATGTAATTTCGAAATACTTGAGTATATGCTATTTTTAGAGTCCGTATGTGTGGGGAAACAAGAGATAGGGTTGGTTTCGGACCCCTTCCCCAAGGGCCACGAAATTCCCCCCTCTTCCTCCATATATACAACCCTTATGGCGTCGTTTAGACTTTGGGTTTTGTTTTAGATTAAAAGTTCGCCATAGCTGCAACTTCGCGTACTTCGTTTGTGTTCAACGACCAGACAAAGGCGTCACAGAACCCCACCTTGATCAATAAAGCTTTCATCTTATATTCGCAATATCCAGATTGCAATCTCAGTTTCTTGCTTGTTCTTCGTTTGCTCGCAGGAAACAGACCCTCGTGGTCAGGTTGATCATGCTCCGGCGTGGTCAATAACCTCTCGGAGTTGGTTTAGCGATTGCTAAGGCGCGACGTCTGATAGAGGCGAGGGTGTCCCGATCTTTCGATGAGATGATAACTATCGATTTGGTGGAGACGACTTTGACGATCCGACTACAAACGTGCACGACGTTGCGCCTTATCAATCGCTAAACCAATCTCCTGAGGTTACTGACGATGCCGGAAGCACGATCAGCCTGACCACGAAGGTCTATTCCTGCAAGCAATCGAAGAACGAGCAAGAATATGATAATGCAATCTGAATATTGCGAATATATATGAAGTATTGATAGTGGTGGGGATCCGTAAGCGGTCTTGGTCTGGTCGTTGGACACAAACGAAGTACACGAAGTTGCAATGGCTAACTTTTAACTAAACAAATCCCAAGGAAAAAGCTACTAGATGGATCTACTTATATAGGAGCAAGGGGTGGCGGCCAAGGAGGTGGGAGGACGTCCCAAGGCAGCCTAAAACCAACCCTAGGTCGTACAAGGCTCATGGGCCCAAGTGGAGGTGATGCAACACCTTTGGACTTGTAGTTTGACTCAGATTCTGGTGCAACGTCAGATTGTTTCGACCATAACTCAATGCTCCGGACGAATTTAAAGGTGAATCCAATTGGGTTGGAAAGATCACGAAATCTAGTTTCCAACAAAAAAAGAATCACCCAATTAGGAGTCCGTATGAAAAAGTTGTTGGCGTTTTGAGTCAGGTATGTCTGTGCAGTCCGAATCTGAATCCAGAACGTGAGAGACTTGGACTCTATCTTCTCTTGGCCCAAAAGTGACGTGAGAGGACTTTTTGAACAGAACCTAAACTTCTCCTTTTGCCTTATCTTCATATGTGGATTGTACAAATGTCCCATACACCTGCAATTAGACAAAACATAAAAGTGTGTGAAGTATTTTTGTTCTGGATAACATAAATAGATTATTGAATAGTTTGCACTAGAAATCACCTGACAAATATGCATGTATGCAATATTTTTGGTCGTATCCAAGGTAGTCATGTCCTCATCATCCTCCCCTTCTTGAAAACAAAGCCGTCCTCGGCGTTGCTTAATCTGAAATGTGGCTAACAAAAGAGACAAGGTGTACATGTTGTATATGTATATGTCATCCATTTTTACTTCCCGTGGATTTTGCACATATGACACATGTATATATGAGTAACTTTCATAGTTAATAAAATATAAAGCCAAAATATTATCACAAGAAGTAGAAGGCATGAAAGTATTGCAACTCAGTTTGCACATATAAGTGAAGCTCTTATTCATATGAAAAGATGGACAATATTCATCATTAAACCATCCCAACATTGATGAACCATCACCAAGATTAGAGGTCATATCAAAATGATTAAACATTGGCACAATTATTTTCAAACATATTTGATCCAAATCTGATTTATTCCCTGATTCACTTGATTCTTTTGCATCGATAGTTAATTCAATGGGCTCACTCAAAATTGTTTGATCACATGGCAAAGTCAAATCATCAACATAGTCCTCTAAGGTAGCTGGTGTGATCAAAGTAGTGGGTAGCTCACCGCATGGTGCACTTAAATTGACAAGACATTCATCATACTCATGTGGAAGTGGAGAATTAGTACCTTTGTCATTACCTCTTATGATCAACTCAGATGAGGTAGGCACTCTCGGTGATGATGTGACACATGGTGGAGGTGATGTAGTCCTCACAACAACGGATGTGGTTGTCATAGTATGCTTAGTAGTTGAAGGGACAACCGTATCAACTCTTGGAATGTGCATCTCGCGCTTGTTCTCCTTGTGCGCAGCACGTCGTTTTATTTCCTGTTCCGCTTTGCAAGCAAGATGAAACAAATGGTCCATAGGATAACACTCTTCATGTATTAGTATCTCCTGAATGTCACGATTTAATCCTCCCCAAAATCTATCCATAAAATCTTCTTCACTTTCTTCTAAAGAGGAATGCAGCAAGGTAGTTTGTAAAGTATCATAATATTTCGTTACGGTGTCACTACCTTGTTTTAAATGTTGCAACTTTGTAATCATGTCACGAGTATAATAAGCGGGAACGAATGTATGTCGCATGGCAAGTTTCAAATCATCCAAAGTAGTAGGTATATCATTAGGGTGTAACCGATATTATTCACTCCACCAAACTACAGCATAACCAGTGAAAGAACCAACCGCAACCTTAACTTTTTTACGTACATCAAAATTATTGGAAGCAAATATATTATTTAGGTCAAACTCCCATTCAATATATAAAGCAGGTCTAAAACGGCCATTAAATGGTGGTATAGAAACATTAACCTGATCATGTGCATTTGGATGTTTGTGCACCTCTCGTGACGGTTGTGGTATTTGCATAGGTGATGGCACATCTCCCACGATCGACAAACCCCATGAATTGACTCTAGATCCTGTCATGATTAGTAGAAACAAGAAACAAAATTCAAGAATAATGTTCCTATGAACTACTAGGATGTGGTGGTAAAGCGCTCACAGTAAAGCAAATATCAATATCTTACAAGTTCTTACCAAGCAGCAGGTGGTGACAGGCAACCAGCGGTGTCAAATAACTCCAAAGATTGAGTAAAGCGATTGCCAGGGGAACGTACGTATACACGGTGTAGAAATATGTGGAGCTGGGTTGGCTATATATGGTAGCAAAATATTAGCAATAATCAATTCAGAGATGCAATGTTGAATAAACGCTCAACGACGGTACTGTGCTGGTCCTAGGCTAGACCGGACTAGAGACGTGAGCCTAGAACACTAATGAGGTCACGGCGTAGCACAACTAGCATCAATGAAGGATACTAAGTAGCTCTGGACAGCAAGATATAAGTGAAGATCACAACGGCAGTAAAGATAATGATGAAAAACAACTGCCAAGCAGGATATACAACAACTCTCTCCAACTTTCCTCTTGAAAAGTTTGTGCCAATTTTCTGATAATTTTTTTCAAAGAATGCTACTAACTCAAGCTTTCCAATGCAAAAAGAATCACTCAATTCCGAGTTGATATGAGGAGTGAAAGAATTCTGAAACTGGCTTGAAAAACTGGAATAAGCTGTGTCCGCGAACTTCGGAGGGCAAAAAGACCTATTTAGAAGACGATTTTGAGGTGTCAAATATTGAACTTGTCTCTGCAACTATTTAGATGCGGCTCGTCGCTAGCTTTCATTTGAGTACTCGCGGAGTCAAAACGGACTTCGTATGAGGAAGGTATGCCTGTTTTACTAAACAGTGCACAAAACAGATTCCAATCCGAATTCAACTACGAGATTGAGTCTAGATAGATCCGAATTTTGTTTTTTTTCTTCTCTCTTTTTTTTCCTCACACTTTTTTTCTTTCTCTTTTTTTCTGACTTCTTTTTCTTTTTTTTCTCTATCTTTTTTTTCTCTCCCTCTTTCCAAGACAAACTAGATAAGATGCAGATTGGATCAAGCGAAGATGTGAACGACCTCAACTATGATTGTGACAATGAACTATGAGTAGCACATGGTGGAATTTGATGGATGGTGTGGTGGACAGCAGAAGGGATAACGATGCAGCGGTGACGTGACTAATGTGAACAGAACTCGAAACTCTAAAGGAACTAGACACTAAGACCAGCAACTCGACACGACGATGCAACCGATAATTCAATAATGCAAACAATGAATAGAAAATTGCAAAGGCTTAGACTGGCTTGGACAAAAGGATGAATAGATCTAACTTTTTTGTGGCTTTTTCTTGGACAATAGGTAAGAAAATAAATCTAATCTAGGGGAAACTGGAAATTCTCACCGAGCAACCTGAAAACTGATACCACTTGATAGAGGCGAGGGTGTCCCGATCTTTCGATGAGATGATAACTATCGATTTGGTGGAGACGACTTTGACGATCCGACTACAAACGTGCACGACGTTGCGCCTTATCAATCGCTAAACCAATCTCCTGAGGTTACTGACGATGCCGGAAGCACGATCAGCCTGACCACGAAGGTCTATTCCTGCAAGCAATCGAAGAACGGGCAAGAATATGATAATGCAATCTGAATATTGCGAATATATATGAAGTATTGATAGTGGTGGGAATCCGTAAGCGGTCTTGGTCTGGTCGTTGGACACAAACGAAGTACACGAAGTTGCAATGGCTAACTTTTAACTAAACAAATTCCAAGGAAAAAGCTACTAGATGGATCTACTTATATAGGAGCAAGGGGTGGCGGCCAAGGAGGTGGGAGGACGTCCCAAGGCAGCCTAAAACCAACCCTAGGTCGTACAAGGCTCATGGGCCCAAGTGGAGGTGATGCAACACCTTTGGACTTGTAGTTTGACTCGGATTCTGGTGCAACGTCAGATTGTTTCGACCATAACTCAATGCTCCGGACGAATTTAAAGGTGAATCCAATTGGGTTGGAAAGAGCACAAAATCTAGTTTCCAACAAAAAAAGAATCACCCAATTCGGAGTCCGTATGAAAAAGTTGTTGGCGTTTTGAGTCAGGTATGTCTGTGCAGTCCGAATCTGAATCCAGAACGTGAGAGACTTGGACTCTATCTTCTCTTGGCCCAAAAGTGACGTGAGAGGACTTTTTGAACAGAACCTAAACTTCTCCTTTTGCCTTATCTTCATATGTGGATTGTACAAATGTCCCATACACCTGCAATTAGACAAAACACAAAAGTGTGTGAAGTATTTTTGTTCTGGATAACATAAATAGATTATTGAATAGTTTGCACTAGAAATCACCTGACAAATATGCATGTATGCAATATTTTTGGTCGTATCCAAGGTAGTCATGTCCTCATCAGGTTGTCATAGTATGCTTAGTAGTTGAAGGGACAACCGTATCAACTCTTGGAATGTGCATCTCGCGCTTGTTCTCCTTGTGCGCAACACGTCGTTTTATTTCCTGTTCAGCTTTGCAAGCAAGATGAAACAAATGGTCCATAGGATAACACTCTTCATGTATTAGTATCTCCTGAATGTCACGATTTAATCCTCCCCAAAATCTATCCATAAAATCTTCTTCACTTTCTTCTAAAGAGGAATGCAGCAAGGTAGTTTGTAAAGTATCATAATATTTCGTTACGGTGTCACTACCTTGTTTTAAATGTTGCAACTTTGTAATCATGTCACGAGTATAATAAGCGGGAACGAATGTATGTCGCATGGCAAGTTTCAAATCATCCCAAGTAGTAGGTATATCATTAGGGTGTAACCGACAATATTCACTCCACCAAACTACAGCATAACCAGTGAAAGAACCAACCGCAACCTTAACTTTTTTACGTACATCAAAATTATTGGAAGCAAATATATTATTTAGTTCAAACTCCCATTCAATATATAAAGCAGGTCTAAAACGGCCATTAAATGGTGGTATAGAAACATTAACCTGATCATGTGCATTTGGATGTTTGTGCACCTCTCGTGACGGTTGTGGTATTTGCATAGGTGATGGCACATCTCCCACGATCGACAAACCCCATGAATTGACTCTAGATCCTGTCATGATTAGTAGAAACAAGAAACAAAATTCAAGAATAATGTTCCTATGAACTACTAGGATGTGGTGGTAAAGCGCTCACAGTAAAGCAAATATCAATATCTTACAAGTTCTTACCAAGCAGCAGGTGGTGACAGGCAACCAGCGGTGTCAAATAACTCTGAAGATTGAGTAAAGCGATTGCCAGGGGAACGTACGTATACACGGTGTAGAAATATGTGGAGCTGGGTTGGCTATATATGGTAGCAAAATATTAGCAATAATCAATTCAGAGATGCAATGTTGAATAAACGCTCAACGACGGTACTGTGCTGGTCCTAGGCTAGACCGGACTAGAGACGCGAGCCCAGAACACTAATGAGGTCACGGCGTAGCACAACTAGCATCAATCAAGGATACTAAGTAGCTCTGGACAGCAAGATATAAGTGAAGATCACAACGGCAGTACAGATAATGATGAAAAACAACTGCCAAGCAGGATATACAACAACTCTCTCCAACTTTCCTCTTGAAAAGTTTGTGCCAATTTTCTGATAATTTTTTTCAAAGAATGCTACTAACTCAAGCTTTCCAATGCAAAAAGAATCACTCAATTCCGAGTTGATATGAGGAGTGAAAGAATTCTGAAACTGGCTTGAAAAACTGGAATAAGCTGTGTCCGTGAACTTCGGAGGGCAAAAAGACCTATTTAGAAGACGATTTTGAGGTGTCAAATATTGAACTAGTCTCTGCAACTATTTAGATGCGGCTCGTCGCTAGCTTTCATTTGAGTACTCGCGGAGTCAAAACGGACTTCGTATGAGGAAGGTATGCCTGTTTTACTAAACAGTGCACAAAACAGATTCCAATCCGAATTCAACTACGAGATTGAGTCTAGATAGATCCAAATTTTGTTTTTTTTCTTCTCTCTTTTTTTTCCTCACACTTTTTTTTCTCTTTTTTTTTACTTCTTTTTCTTTCTTTTTTCTCTCTTTTTTTTCTCTGTCTTTTTTTTTCTCTCCCTCTTTCCAAGACAAACTAGATAAGATGCAGATTGGATCAAGCGAAGATGTGAACGACCTCAACTATGATTGTGAGAATGAACTATGGGTAGCACGTGGTGGAATTTGATGGATGGTGTGGTGGACAGCAGAAGGGATAACGATGCAGCGGCGACGTGACTAATGTGAACATAACTCGAAACTCTAAACGAACTAGACCCTAAGACCAGCAACTCGACACGACGATGCAACCGATAATTCAATAATGCAAACAATGAATAGAAAATTGCAAAGGCTCAGACTGGCTTGGACAAAAGGATGAATAGATCTAACTTTTTTGTGGCTTTTTCTTGGACAATAGGTAAGAAAATAAATCTAATCTAGGGGAAACTGGAAATTCTCACCGAGCAACCTGAAAACTGATACCACTTGATAGAGGCGAGGGTGTCCCGATCTTTCGATGAGATGATAACTATCGATTTGGTGGAGACGACTTTGACGATCCGACTACAAACGTGCACGACGTTGCGCCTTATCAATCGCTAAACCAATCTCCTGAGGTTACTGACGATGCCGGAAGCACGATCAGCCTGACCACGAAGGTCTATTCCTGCAAGCAATCGAAGAACGAGCAAGAATATGATAATGCAATCTGAATATTGCGAATATATATGAAGTATTGATAGTGGTGGGGATCCGTAAGCGGTCTTGGTCTGGTCGTTGGACACAAACGAAGTACACGAAGTTGCAATGGCTAACTTTTAACTAAACAAATCCAAGGAAAAAGCTACTAGATGGATCACCCAATTCGGAGTCCGTATGAAAAAGTTGTTGGCGTTTTGAGTCAGGTATGTCTGTGCAGTCCGAATCTGAATCCAGAACGTGAGAGACTTGGACTCTATCTTCTCTTGGCCCAAAAGTGACGTGAGAGGACTTTTTGAACAGAACCTAAACTTCTCCTTTTGCCTTATCTTCATATGTGGATTGTACAAATGTCCCATACACCTGCAATTAGACAAAACATAAAAGTGTGTGAAGTATTTTTGTTCTGGATAACATAAATAGATTATTGAATAGTTTGCACTAGAAATCACCTGACAAATATGCATGTATGCAATATTTTTGGTCGTATCCAAGGTAGTCATGTCCTCATCAACGTCCTCGCACGTTCATAGTCGGATCGTCAAAGTCGACTTCCATCAAAGCGATATCCATCATCTCATCGAAAGACGGGACACCTTTGCCTCTATCAAGTGGTATCAGATTTCCAGGTTGCTCGGTGAGATTTTACAGTTTTTCGTAGTTTAGATCGAGTCTGTTCTTCATACCTACAGTCCACGAAAAAGCCACAAAAAAATTAGGGTTAGTTCAGTAAATCCGAACCAATTTGAGCCTTTGCATAATCTTTTTAGGGTTTTTGCTTTGTTGAATTTGCGGTTACATCGTCGTGTCAAGTTGCTGGTCTTAGAGTCTAGTCTTTTAGAGTTTCGAGTTCTGGTCATAAGTTGTCACGCCGCCGCCGCACCATCATCATCGCCTTGCCATCTACCACTATTGCTTATCCGCCACCGCTCTGAATCCGTATCCATATACCACCACCAATCCGTATCCATATACCACCACCGATCCGTATCCATATACCACCACCGCTACCATATACCACCACCGCTGCCATATCCTACCACCATATATCCACCACCAATCCGAGTTCTTTTCATATTCGGTTTGTTTTAGAGATCCATCTATTTTTTGTTTCGTGTTTCCTTGCCTGAGTAGGTCTCAAAAAAAAGTATGGAGACCCCCGGGCAGTTTTTAAGCCAAAATTTCGGCAACCAAAAATATTTTTTCCCTATCCTATTTTTAGGTCCCGGGGAGTGTTTTGAGACACTCGCCATCATAGTGATTTTTTGTCGCACTTTTTCGTCGTCGCTGCCCTGATTTCCGAAAAAATAGTCAAAAATTTTTTGTGCCCATCCTGTCAGTTTGACCTGGGAAGAGTTTTGAGACACTCGCCATTATAGTGATTTTTCGCAAAAAAAAGAGCGAAAAAAAAGAGCAAAAAATAATTCCAGAGTGTGCTTTTCCCTTGTTTACGTGCAGCGCCGTGATTTTGTTAGTGTTCTAGGCTCGCGTCTCTAGCACGGTCTAGCCTAGGACCAGCACGGTACCGTCGTTGAGCGTTTCTTCAACTTTGCATCTCTGAATTGATTATTGCAGACCATTTTTGCTACCATATTATAAGCCTTCCCAGCTCCACATACATCTACATCATGCGTTTGACTCTCCCTGGTAATCGCTCTATCCAAGCTTTGATATGAAGGTTTTGTGACACACCACCATCACCACCACTTCCTAGTAGTCTGCAGGATCATATTCTTTTGTGTTTCTATTGCTGCTAACTATGGCAGGATCACAAGCCGTTGAGACTGATTGGGAGAACATGACGAACAAAGAGTTGCATGATAAATTTCAGCAAATGATGAGTGGCCAGGTGGGAGATGTGCTAAACAGATTTGAAGAGGCTATGGAGAAGCTAGATGCCGTGGAGAAGTCGTTCGAGACAAAGCTGGATAACAAGTTTACTGAATTACTCAAGCGTCTTCCCCAACCACCACCGGCTGCACATGTCGCACCTCTACAACAACAACAACCACATCTCCAACGCCGCCTTCCAAATCAAGTGGGACGAGCACAGCGCGTTCCAATTGAGACTGGTCAAAATTCGGGTGCCGCTGCACCTACTGTTGATGTTTCTTTGGCTCCTGCTACTGCGGCGGCTGAGGAGGATGACGATTATGCGGGCGATTATGAGGATGAGGTTGATCAAAATCAGAACTACGTGCAGCCACCAGCACCACCACCAGCAGGTCGACCTCAGGTATATATTCACAACGGTAGGCCGGGACCACCACCTCAGGTACGAGATCATGACCATCTCCCTAAACTGAAATTGAATATTCCACCATTTGAGGGTAGATATGTTCCTAATATATATCTTACTTGGGAGTTAGAAACTGAACAACGATTTACATGTTTACAGTATCCTGAGGAGAGACGTGTTCCTGCTGTTGTTTGTGCTTTCACTAGCTTTGCATGTGTTTGGTGGTCTGAACATTGTAGATTATATCCTGTTCCAGCTACTTGGGCTGCTTTGAAAACTGCTATGCGTACTCGTTGGGTTCCACCATATTATCAACGTGAATTACTTCAAAAATTGCAGCGCTTAAGACAAGGGAAAAATTCTGTAGAAGAATATTATCAGGAATTACAAACTGGCATGATTAGATGTGGTATTGTTGAGGAGAATGAAGCTATGCTTGCACGTTTTATGGGTGGATTAAATAAAGAGATTCAGACCATTCTAGAGTATAAGGATTATAATAATATCACTCGTTTATTCCATCTTGCTTGTAAAGCTGAACGTGAAGTGCAGGATCGACAGCCATTGGCGCGAACTAACTTTTCTGCAGGTCGACCTTCATCATGGACACCGCGTGCATCTTCTACTTCCACTGCACCAGCACCTCCATCAGGTTCCACCTCCAGCCGTGATACAAGAAAGCAGGCACAACCACCACTATCTGCCAAGAGCGCACCTGCCGGGCCTGCACAGAGCTCTTCTTCTTCCATGGCATCGACAGGGCACACAAGTGATATTATTTGTCGTCGTTGTAAGGGAAGAGGACATTATGCGAGAGAATGCAAATCTCAGCGTGTAATGATTGCTACTGAGGATGGTGGGTATGAGTCCGCTAGTGACTATGATGAGGAGACTTTGGCTCTTATTACACGTGAAGAACATGGTGGAGATGATTCTGAAAATGAGACGCAATACATGGCTCCTGAAGACGCTGACAGGTATGAATGTTTAGTTGCTCAACGTGTTTTGAGTGTGCAGGTCACACAAGCAGAGCAAAATCAGAGGCATAATTTGTTCCATACAAAGGGAGTTGTGAAGGAACGTTCTGTTCGCGTCATCATAGATGGAGGGAGCTGTAACAACTTGGCTAGCATGGAGATGGTGGAGAAGCTATCTCTCACCACAAGACCACATCCACATCCTTACTACATCCAATGGTTCAACAACAGCGGCAAGGTTAAGGTAACACGTACTGTTCGTGTGCATTTTAGTATCTCTACATATGCTGATTATGTTGATTGTGATGTGGTACCCATGCAAGCATGTTCCTTATTACTTGGTAGACCATGGCAATTTGATAAAAATTCTGTACACCATGGTAGAAACAATCAGTATACTCTTGTTCATAAGGATAAAAATATTACTTTGCTTCCTATGACTCCTGATTCCATTTTGAAAGATGACATTAATAGAGCTAATAAAGCAAAACAGGAGAAAAATAAGAGTGAAAATCAGATTGTGGCAAAAGAATTTGAGCAACAAATGAAACCTAATAATAAACCATCTAGTGTTGTTTCTGAAATTAAATTGAAAAGTGCATGTTTACTTGCCACAAAATCTGATATTGATGAGCTAGATTTCAGCAAATCTGTTTGCTATGCTTTTGTGTGCAAAGAGGCATTATTTTCATTCGAGGACGTGCCTTCCTCTTTGCCCCCTGCTGTCACTAACATTTTGCAGGAGTTCGCTGACGTCTTCCCACAAGACGTGCCACCGGGATTACCACCTATTCGAGGGATTGAGCATCAAATTGACTTAATTCCCGGTGCATCGCTACCCAACCGTGCACCATACCGTACCAATCCAGAGGAGACGAAGGAGATTATGCGTCAAGTACAGGAGCTGCTCGACAAAGGTTATATACGCGAATCTCTTAGTCCTTGTGCTGTTCCTATTATACTAGTGCCTAAAAAGGATGGTACGTCGCGTATGTGTGTTGATTGTAGAGGCATTAATAATATTACTATTCGTTATCGTCATCCTATTCCTAGGCTAGATGATATGCTTGATGAATTGAGTGGCTCTACAATATTCTCCAAAGTTGATTTGCGTAGTGGATACCATCAAATTCGTATGAAATTGGGAGATGAATGGAAAACTGCATTTAAAACTAAGTTTGGTTTATATGAGTGGTTAGTCATGCCTTTTGGGTTAACTAATGCACCTAGTACTTTCATGAGACTAATGAACGAAGTTTTACGTGCTTTCATTGGACGATTTGTGGTAGTCTATTTTGATGATATACTGATTTATAGCAAATCTTTGGAAGAACATTTGGAACATTTACGTGCTGTTTTTATTGCTCTACGTGATGCACGTTTGTTTGGTAACCTTGGGAAGTGCACCTTTTGCACCGACCGAGTATCTTTTCTTGGCTATGTTGTTACTCCACAGGGAATTGAAGTTGATAAAGCCAAGATTGAAGCTATTGAGAGTTGGCCGCAGCCCAAAACGGTCACACAAGTGCGGAGTTTTCTTGGACTCGCTGGTTTCTATAGGCGTTTTGTGAGAGATTTTAGCACCATTGCTGCACCTCTCAACGAGCTTACAAAGAAGGATGTGCCTTTTGTTTGGGGTACCGCACAGGAAGAAGCCTTCACGGTATTGAAAGATAAGTTGACACATGCTCCTTTACTCCAACTTCCTGATTTTAATAAGACTTTTGAGCTTGAATGTGATGCTAGTGGAATTGGATTAGGAGGTGTGTTATTACAAGATGGTAAACCTGTTGCATACTTTTCTGAAAAATTGAGTGGGCCTAGTCTGAATTATTCTACTTATGATAAAGAACTATATGCTCTTGTTCGGACTTTAGAAACATGGCAACATTATTTATGGCCCAAAGAATTTGTTATACATTCTGATCATGAATCTTTGAAACATATTAAAAGTCAAGCTAAACTGAATCGTAGACATGCTAAATGGGTTGAATTCATTGAAACTTTCCCTTATGTCATTAAACACAAGAAGGGTAAAGAAAATGTTATTGCTGATGCATTGTCTCGTCGCTATACTATGCTTTCACAACTTGACTTCAAAATATTTGGTTTGGAGACCATCAAAGATCAATATGTGCATGATGCTGATTTTAAAGATGTTTTGCAGAATTGTAAAGAAGGAAGAACCTGGAACAAGTTTGTCGTTAATGATGGATTTGTGTTCCGTGCTAACAAGCTATGCATTCCAGCTAGCTCTCTTCGTCTTTTGTTGTTGCAGGAGGCGCATGGAGGAGGATTAATGGGACACTTTGGCGTGAAGAAGACGGAGGACGTACTTGCTACACATTTCTTTTGGCCAAAGATGAGACGGGATGTTGAGCGTTTTGTTGCTCGCTGCACTACATGTCAAAAAGCTAAGTCACGACTCAATCCTCATGGTTTATATATGCCTTTGCCTGTACCTAGTGTTCCTTGGGAGGATATATCTATGGACTTTGTTTTAGGTTTACCTCGAACAAAGAAGGGGAGGGATAGCATATTTGTTGTCGTGGATAGATTCTCAAAAATGGCACACTTTATACCATGTCATAAAAGCGATGATGCTGTTAATGTTGCTGATTTGTTCTTCCGTGAAATTATTCGTTTGCATGGTGTGCCAAATACTATTGTTTCAGATCGTGATACTAAATTTCTTAGCCACTTTTGGAGATGTTTATGGGCTAAGTTGGGGACTAAACTGCTTTTTAGTACTACTTGTCACCCCCAAACTGATGGACAAACTGAAGTAGTCAATAGAACATTGTCTACTATGCTTAGGGCTGTTTTGAAGAATAATAAGAAAATGTGGGAAGAATGCTTGCCTCATATTGAGTTTGCTTATAATCGTTCATTGCATTCTACTACTAAGATGTGCCCTTTTGAAATTGTGTATGGTTTCCTACCTCGTGCACCTATTGATTTGTTGCATCTTCCATCTTCGGAGAAGGTTAATTTTGATGCTAAACAACGTGCTGAATTGATCTTAAAAATGCATGAGTTAACTAAGGAAAACATTGAGCGTATGAATGCTAAATATAAACTTGCTGGAGATAAGGGTAGAAAACATGTTGTGTTTGCACCTGGAGATCTTGTTTGGTTACATTTGCGTAAGGATAGATTTCCTGATTTGTGCAAATCAAAGCTAATGCCACGTGCTGATGGTCCTTTTAAGGTGTTAGAGAAAATAAATGATAATGCATATAAACTTGAGCTGCCTGCAGATTTTGGGGTTAGTCCCACTTTTAACATTGCAGATTTGAAGCCTTATTTGGGTGAGGGAGATGAGCTTCGGTCGAGGACGACTTCATTTCAAGAAGGGGAGGATGATGAGGACATCAATACCATTTGATAGAGGCGAGGGTGTCCCGATCTTTCGATGAGATGATAACTATCGATTTGGTGGAGACGACTTTGCCGATCCGACTACAAACGTGCACGACGTTGCGCCTTATCAATCGCTAAACCAATCTCCTGAGGTTACTGACGATGCCGGAAGCACGATCAGCCTGACCACGAAGGTCTATTCCTGCAAGCAATCGAAGAACGAGCAAGAATATGATAATGCAATCTGAATATTGCGAATATATATGAAGTATTGATAGTGGTGGGGATCCGTAAGCGGTCTTGGTCTGGTCGTTGGACACAAACGAAGTACACGAAGTTGCAATGGCTAACTTTTAACTAAACAAATCCAAGGAAAAAGCTACTAGATGGATCTACTTATATAGGAGCAAGGGGTGGCGGCCAAGGAGGTGGGAGGACGTCCCAAGGCAGCCTAAAACCAACCCTAGGTCGTACAAGGCTCATGGGCCCAAGTGGAGGTGATGCAACACTTTTGGACTTGTAGTTTGACTCGGATTCTGGTGCAACGTCAGATTGTTTCGACCATAACCCAATGCTCCGGACGAATTTAAAGGTGAATCCAATTGGGTTGGAAAGAGCACGAAATCTAGTTTCCAACAAAAAAAGAATCACCCAATTCGGAGTCCGTATGAAAAAGTTGTTGGCGTTTTGAGTCAGGTATGTCCGTGCAGTCCGAATCTGAATCCAGAACGTGAGAGACTTGGACTCTTTCTTCTCTTGGCCCAAAAGTGACGTGAGAGGACTTTTTGAACAGAACCTAAACTTCTCCTTTTCCCCTATCTTCATATGTGGATTGTACAAATGTCCCATACACCTGCAATTAGACAAAACACAAAAGAGTGTGAACTATTTTTGTTCTGGATAACATAAATAGATTATTGAATAGTTTGCACTAGAAATCACCTGACAAATATGCATGTATGCAATATTTTTGGTCGTATCCAAGGTAATCATGTCCTCATCACCATTGTTACACCCACAGCCCATGCTGCTATACATACTGGACCAATTACTAGAGCTCGCGCACGCCAATTAAATTACCAGGTACTTTCGTTTCTTGGTAATGATTCTAATGTTCATGAGAATATGATGCTGCCTAAATTGGATACATTTGTTTTGCTTACAAATGAAGGGCCTAGCTTCGAGAAGGATGAACGTTGGAGCAAGAACAAGCATGGAGATGATGGCATGCGCACGGGGGACAAGAACGGAGTTACAAGTGATGATTTCAGGACGTTGAAGCCACCATAATGCGTGCATGAAGCCTTGGACGAAATATACAAGATGCTACTTCATAACTTTCGTCCAGAGGCTATTTTAGGTGCTGCGTCACCTTATTATTGGGCCAGGCCCATGTAATTTCGAAATACTTGAGTATAGGCTATTTTTAGAGTCCGTATGTGTGGGGAAACAAGAGATAGGGCTGGTTTCGGACCCCTTCCCCAAGGGCCACGAAATTCCCCCCTCTTCCTCCATATATACAACCCTTAGGGCGTCGTTTAGACTTTGGGTTTTGTTTAGATTAAAAGTTCGCCATAGCTGCAACTTCGCGTACTTCGTTTGTGTTCAACGACCAGACAGAGGCGTCACAGAACCCCACCTTGATCAATAAAGCTTTCATCTTATATTCGCAATATCCAGATTGCAATCTCAGTTTCTTGCTTGTTCTTCGTTTGCTCGCAGGAAACAGACCCTCGTGGTCAGGTTGATCGTGCTCCGGCGTGGTCAATAACCTCCCGGAGTTGGTTTAGCGATTGCTAAGGCACGACGTCCTCGCACGTTCGTAGTCGGATCGTCAAAGTCGACTTCGATCAAAGCGATATCCATCATCTCATCGAAAGACGGGACACCTTTGCCTCTATCAGGGTGCCCACGTCCTGTCAGGCGCCATGCGTCAACCGAGGCCGCAGGCGATTGGGGCCCGCAACGCTTTGCACTTGCCCTTTGGCTTCGCCTCGAAGCCAAGTACGAGTGCGCCTTGGGCCCGGGGGCTACTGTCGGTGTTCTGGGAACGGGGGTACCCAGACATGTCTGCCTGCGGCCCATGACGTGGCTCTATCGACAGCCTGGTACGGCACAACTTCAGCATCAACAACTCAAGACCCTCGCGAGGGGCCAAGCCTCGCGAGGCGAACGACACCAAGACCTCCACAAGGAGCGGCCTCCTCAGGCTGGCTCCCGAGGAGCGGAGATCTCTATGCAAGGCTCACCTCGCCAAGTCCAGATGACATGAGCCATGATGACCAAGGGCAGGCGGGCGCCAGCGGACGCAGTGTACCAGTTTCTCGAGGAATCAAGCAAAGGTTTCCATTCCGGTGCAGCAAGACCAAGACCGCCAAGATGGCAGGATGGAGGTCATCGCCGAGCCCACCACGACGTCACGACTAGAGGGTTTTGCAGGCGAAGACTACTTTTGTCAGGATAACTTGTACTAGCTGTCCCCCTTTGAATTTTGCCGTTGTGGGATCCCTTCCCGCCTACATTTGGAAAGAGGACCAAGGCCACTATAAATAGGACTTAGCCACCACCATGTAGGTGAACGGATCATTCGGACCATCCTCTCGCCCACCTGCTCATCAAGCACAAGAACACCTCTCCGACTGAGACTGTTCTTCCACTGTACTAGTTCATCCTCAGCCCCTCGAGGCCAATCCACCACAAAGCAGGAGTAGGGTGTTACACCGCAAGGTGGCCCAAACATGGGTAAACTGCTGTGTCTCATTTCCGTTCAGTTCATCGAGCTAGGCCGTGAGATTAGCAAGCAGGCAGACTGGGGAGGACGAATTCTTCACATGCACCCCAAAGTTCGAACCTCTCATGGGTCTGCGGAACCCTAAATCTGACAACTTGTGCTTAAACAATGAGTATGACCTATGACCAAATGTTCTCATTTGACTCCTCAGTCAATATACTCATATATATATAGATGATCTAGTCATGGCCAATTGCTTGATAGATGCTATAATTGGTTGTGCATGCTTTGTCACATATTTCACTTGCTATCTTATTATGTGAGCATGCTGGTAGCATAATTTCTTCATTTGAGGACATCCATTTGTTGTTTTCGATTGTGTTAGTTTAATTGGCCAAATAGATGGAAAAGAATGCCTAAGAACCTTCTCTAGCTATCTATGATTTTTCTCTTCTCAAACTCTATTCATGCTACATCAGAAAAATTCAACAAGTCTTTTTTGGACCCTCCAGGTGAGGAGCACGTGGAGTCAGTGATCCGCCAAGGGCTGCCTTCCAAAACCTTCTTGTGTATTTCGGTCAGGCCAACTCACTCCTATCCGGTGCAATGGAAATCACCATACTGATCTAGGTGTTCATCTCAGTGATACCGATTAGAATGACTCGGTCCCACCGAGTCGCACTAACTGTACGCAGTTTTGCATCTTGGCGCCACCGAAACATTCCATCCGGTGCCACTGACAACACATGGATATATATTCGGTGAACCCGTATGGTTTAAAATTTCTTCAAACCACTCGTGCTTGCGCACCAGTGCTTCTGCCCCTTGTCCCCGGATCGTCACTGTCTCCGCCTGTGCACCCCCGCCACCGTCAACGGAAATCTTCACCACCGTTGTCGCCCTAGCGAATCATCACCAAGTTAGGGTACGGTTCGACCTCTTTGTTCCATTCCCCTTTTCGATTCTATGCACAAAGATATTGCCCAGCTTCTTGCCACGAATGAGAACTTTCTATCAAAATAAAAACTTCTTTAGATTAGATTCGATGAAAAAAATTAAGGGTTAGGTTTCCGCCGAGCTCATCTCGGACCGACCGAAATGAATCTTTTGGTCCCACCAATTGGCCCTGGCCATTGCACTAAGTACTACTCCGTGCCACCAAAGTGTACTGATCGGCGAGACCGAAAGAAAAACCTTAGTGAAACCTTATCATCTCGGAGTCACCGAACCACAACTCGGTCTGACCGATGTTGTGTGTTTAGACTCTGTTCATGCTTCGGTGTCACCGAGATTTTCATATCGGTAGCTTCGAAATGCTTTCTGTAGAAAGCTAATACTAAAATTTTGATTCAAACTTTTTGCAAAACAAGCTGATTTTTGTGATGCTCATCCACTCTGCCCATACCTATCTATTCATAGGGTCTATTTGCAAGATGTCTGATGCAAGTGATAGCGAGAACAAGTCAGAGGAAGACGTCAATCTCAGTGAGGGAACAAGCCCTAGTGGAAGCTATGATGAGGGTAGAAGAAGCACTCTAAGCAATCTGCCTAAAGCTGCCACTAGATAAAGGAAGAAGAGAACCTGAGAAAGCGAGGATGTGGATTTTGTGGTTGCAGAAGAGGTCACTTCAACAAATAAGAAAGTGCTCAAGAAGGAGTATGCCACTACTGCTGCTACTAAGCCAGGTCTCCAAAAGAAGGCTCCTGCAAAGAGAGTTCCTATGTCAGGCCAGGAAATCAACAGTTCCACAAGAGACTATGGAATTTACTCTTGAGTCAAGAGAAGAAGAAGGAGCTGCTGATGGCAAGAAGAAGAGGAAAGAGATAGTGAAGAGCACAATTGGCAGACTGATTGGCAGCAAATCCATGATGGTGGATGAAGAAGATGAGGAGGAAGAGGATCCAGTTGTACCCCCTGCCAAGTCTCAGAAGTTAATGACAGATGCCATGAAATCTGCAGGTGCACCCTCCAAGTACAAACCCAAGCCTGCAACTAAGGCTGCTGCTCCCAAGAGATCCACAAGAAACATCCCAGCTACTGAAAAGAACAAGGCCGCGGTGCCAAAGCTTCAGGAGGATGAAGAGCCACAAGTGCTCAGGAAATTGAAGCCAGATATTCCAGAACATGATGATGGACATCCAGTGGCTGAAAACATGAAGCTCACGAAGGATTGTGGACTGAGAGAATGGAGGAAAGTTGACCCATATTCTGCAAGGAGGAGAACATCATGTGACTATCGTTTCCATACCAAAGAACAACAAGATTTGTATGAGACAGTGCTTCTTGACAAGAAGCCCATCATAAGCAACATGAAGTGGGTGGATTGGAAGTATATAGATGCCAATTAAGATTACTTCCCCCATGTTCATGAGAGCTTCAGGCTGACAAATGTTGATGATTTTGTGGGACAAAAGCTCACAAAGTGGAATGATGAGATGGTGATGCAGTTTTATTCCACAACAGACTTTTACCAGGATGGAAGAATTGTCTGGATGACTGAGGGCACTAGATACCAGTTATCAATCTCGGAGTGGGATACTCTTATCAGTGCCCAAGAAGAAGAAGAGAATGACATAGATGTATATGGAAAACCCAGGATGGATCACAACACAATGGCACACATGTACAAGACCATTCCTGATGAAGCTTTGGATACACACTGTCGGCGTTCTGGGAACCAGGGTACCCATACTTGACTGTCTGTAGCCCATGGCGTGGCTCCATCGATGGCCTGGTACGGCCCATCTACGCGACCATCAAGCCAAGACCCTCGTGAGGCGGATGGCGCCAAGACCTCTGGAGGGAGCGGCCTTCCCACGCTGCCTCCTGAGGAGCCGAGATTTCTATGCAGGTGCCTGACCTTATGAGGTTGGGATGATGCAAGCCATGATGATAGAGGCAAAGGTGTCCCGTCTTTCGATGAGATGATGGATATCGCTTTGGTGGAAGTCGACTTTGACGATCCGACTACGAACGTGCGATGACGTCGCGCCTTAGCAATCGCTAAACCAACTCCGAGAGGTTATTGACCACGCCGGAGCACGATCAACCTGACCACGAGGGTCTGTTTCCTGCGAGCAAATGAAGAACAAGCAAGAAACTGAGATTGCAATCTGGATATTGCGAATATAAGATGAAAGCTTTATTGATCAAGGTGGGGTTCTGTGACGCCTTTGTCTGGTCGTTGAACACAAACGAAGTACGCGAAGTTGCAGCTATGGCGAACTTTTAATCTAAACAAACCCAAAGTCTAAACGGTGCCCTAAGGGCTGTATATATGGAGGAAGAGGGGGGAATTTCGTGGCCCTTGGAGAAGGGGTCCGAAACCAACCCTATCTCTTGTTTCCCCACACACACGGACTCTAAAAACAGCCTATACTTATGTATTTCGAAATTACATGGGCCTGGCCCAATAATAAGGTGACCCAGCACCTAGAATAGCCTCTGGACGAAGTTTATGAAGTGGCATCTTGTATATTTCGTCCAAGGCTTCATTCACTCCTTATGGTGGCTTCAAAGTCCTGAAATCATCACTAGTAACTCCGTTCTTGTTCCCCTTGCGCATGCCATCAACTCCATGCTTGTTCTTGCTCCAATGTTCATCCTTCTCCAAGCCAGGCCTTCATTTGTAAGCAAAACAAAAGTATCCAATTTAGACAGCATCATATTCTCATGAACATTAGAATCATTACCAAGAAACGAAAGTACCTGGTAATTTAATTGGCGTGCGCGAGCTCTAGTAATTGGTCCATTATATGTAACAGTAGGGGTTGTGGGTGTAACAATGGTATTGATGTCCTCATCATCCTCCCCTTCTTGAAATGAAGTCGTCCTCGACGGAAGCTCATCTTCCTCACCCAAATAAGGCTTCAAATCTGCAATGTTAAAAGTGGGACTAACCCCAAAATCTGCAGGTAGCTCATGTTTATATGCATTATCATTTATTTTCTCTAACACCTTAAAAGGACCATCAGCACGTGGCATTAGCTTTGATTTGCGCAAACTAGGAAATCTATCCTTACGCAAATGTAACCAAACAAGATCTCCAGGTGCAAACACAACATGTTTTCTACCCTTATCTCCAGCAAGTTTATATTTAGCATTCATACGCTCAATGTTGTCCTTAACTAACTCATGCATTTTTAAAATCAATTCAGCACGTTCTTTAGCATCAAAATTAACCTTCTCCGAAGATGGAAGCGGCAACAAATCAATTGGTGCACGAGGTAGGAAGGCATACACAATTTCAAAAGGGCACATCTTAGTAGTAGAATGCAATGAACGATTATAAGCAAATTCAATATGAGGCAAGCATTCTTCCTACATTTTCTTATTATTCTTCAAAACAGCCCTAAGCATAGTAGACAATGTTCTATTGACTACTTTAGTTTGTCCATCAGTTTGGGGGTGACAAGTAGTACTAAAAAGCAGTTTAGTCCCCAACTTAGCCCATAAACATCTCCAAAAGTGGCTAAGAAATTTAGTATCACGATTTGAAACAATAGTATTTGGCACACCATGCAAGCGAATAATTTCACGAACGAACAAATCAGCAACATTAACAGCATCATCACTTTTATGACATGGTATAAAGTGTGCCATTTTCGAGAATCTATCCACGACAACAAATATGCTATCCCTCCCCTTCTTTGTTCGAGGTAAACCTAAAACAAAGTCCATAGATATATCCTCCCAAGGAACACTAGGTACAGGCAAAGGCATATATAAACCATGAGGATTGAGTCGTGACTTAGCTTTTTGACATGTAGTGCAGCGAGCAACAAAATGCTCAACATCCCGTCTCATCTTTGGCCAAAAGAAATGTGTAGCAAGTACGTCCTCCGTCTTCTTCACGCCAAAGTGTCCCATTAATCCTCCTCCATGCGCCTCCTGCAACAAAAAAAGACGAAGAGAGCAAGCTAGAATGCATAGCTTGTTAGCACGGAACACAAATCCATCATTAACGACAAACTTGTTCCAGGTTCTTCCTTCTTTACAATTCTGCACATCTTTAAAATCAGCATCATGCACGTATTCATCTTTGATTGTCTCCAAACCAAATATTTTGAAATCAAGTTGTGAAAGCATAGTATAGCGACGAGACAATGCATCAGCAATAACATTTTCTTTACCCTTTTTGTGTTTAATGACATAAGGGAAAGTTTCAATGAATTCAACCCATTTAGCATGTCTACGATTCAGTTTAGCTTGACTTTTAATATGTTTCAAAGATTCATGATCAGAATGTATAACAAATTCTTTGGGCCATAAATAATGTTGCCATGTTTCTAAAGTCCGAACAAGAGCATATAGTTCTTTATCATAAGTAGAATAATTCAGACTAGGCCCACTCAATTTTCAGAAAAGTATGCAACAGGTTTGCCATCTTGTAATAACACACCTCCTAATCCAAATCCACTAGCATCACATTCAAGCTCAAAAGTCTTATTAAAACCAGGAAGTTGGAGTAAAGGAGCATGTGTCAACTTATCTTTCAATACCGTGAAGGCTTCTTCCTGTGCTGTACCTCAAACAAAAGGCACATCCTTCTTTGTAAGCTCGTTGAGAGGTGCAGCAATGGTGCTAAAATCTCTCACAAAACGCCTATAGAAACCAGCGAGTCCAAGAAAACTCCGCACTTGTGTGACCGTTTTGGGCTGCGGCCAACTCTCAATAGCTTCAATCTTGGCTTTATCAACTTCAATTCCCTGTGGAGTAACAACATAGCCAAGAAAAGATACTCGGTCGGTGCAAAAGGTGCACTTCCCAAGGTTACCAAACAAACATGCATCACGTAGAGCAATAAAAACAGCACGTAAATGTTCCAAATGTTCTTCCAAAGATTTGCTATAAATCAGTATATCATCAAAATAGACTACCACAAATCGTCCAATGAAAGCACGTAAAACTTCGTTCATTAGTCTCATGAAAGTACTAGGTGCATTAGTTAACCCAAAAGGCATGACTAACCACTCATATAAACCAAACTTAGTTTTAAATGCAGTTTTCCATTCATCTCCCAATTTCATACGAATTTGATGGTATCCACTACGCAAATCAACTTTGGAGAATATTGTAGAGCCACTCAATTCATCAAGCATATCATCTAGCCTAGGAATAGGATGACAATAACGAATAGTAATATTATTAATGCCTCTACAATCAACACACATACGCGACGTACCATCCTTTTTAGGCACTAGTATAATAGGAACAGCACAAGGACTAAGAGATTCGCGTATATAACCTTTGTCGAGCAGCTCCTGTACTTGACACATAATCTCCTTCGTCTCCTCTGGATTGGTACGGTATGGTGCACGGTTGGGTAGCGATGCACCGGGAATTATGTCAATTTGATGCTCAATCCCTCGAATAGGTGGTAATCCCGGTGTTACGTCTTGTGGGAAGACGTCAGCGAACTCCTGCAAAATGTTAGTGACAGCAGGGGGCAAAGAGGAAGGCACGTCCTCGAATGAAAATAATGCCTCTTTGCACACAAAAGCATAGCAATCAGATTTGCTGAAATCTAGCTCATCAATATCAGATTTTGTGGCAAGTAAACATGCACTTTTCAATTTAATTTCAGAAACAACACTAGATGGTTTAGTAGTAGCTTTCATTTGTTGCTCAAATTCTTTTGCCACATTCTGATTTTCACTCTTATTTTTCTCCTGTTTTGCTTTATTAGCTCTATTAATGTCATCTTTCAAAATGGAATCAGGAGTCATAGGAAGCAAAGTAATATTTTTATCCTTATGAACAAGAGTATATTGATTATTTATACCATGGTGTACATAATTTTTATCAAATTGCCATGGTCTACCAAGTAATAAGGAACATGCTTGCATGGGTACCACATCACAATCAACATAATCAGCATATGTAGAGATACTAAAATGCACACGAACAGTACGTGTTACCTTAACCTTGCCGCTGTTGTTGAACCATTGGATGTAGTAAGGATGTGGATGTGGTCTTGTGGTGAGAGATAGCTTCTCCACCATCTCCATGCTAGCCAAGTTGTTACAGCTCCCTCCATCTATGATGACGCGAACAGAACGTTCCTTCACAACTCCCTTTGTATGGAACAAATTATGCCTCTGATTTTGCTCTGCTTGTGTGACCTGCACACTCAAAACACGTTGAGCAACTAAACATTCATACCTGACAGCGTCTTCAGGAGCCATGTATTGCGTCTCATTTTCAGAATCATCTCCACCATGTTCTTCACGTGTAATAAGAGCCAAAGTCTCCTCATCATAGTCACTAGCGGACTCATACCCACCATCCTCAGTAGCAATCATTACATACTGAGATTTGCATTCTCTCGCATAATGTCCTCTTCCCTTACAACGATGACAAATAATATCACTTGTGTGCCCTGTCGATGCCATGGAAGAAGAAGAGCTCTGTGCAGGCCCGGCAGGTGCGCTCTTGGCAGATAGTGGTGGTTGTGCCTGCTTTCTTGTATCACGGCTGGAGGTGGAACCTGATGGAGGTGCTGGTGCAGTGGAAGTAGAACATGCACGCGGTGTCCATGATGAAGGTCGACCTGCAGAAAAGTTAGTTCGCGCCAATGGCTGTCGATCCTGCACATCACGTTCAGCTTTACAAGCAAGATGGAATAAACGAGTGATACTATTATAATCCTTATACTCTAGAATGGTCTGAATCTCTTTATTTAATCCACCCATAAAACGTGCAAGCATAGCTTCATTCTCCTCAACAATACCACATCTAATCATGCCAGTTTGTATTCCTGATAATATTCTTCTACAGAATTTTTCCCTTGTCTTAAGCGCTGTAATTTTTGAAGTAATTCACGTTGATAATACGGTGGAACCCAACGAGTACGCATAGCAGTTTTCAAAGCAGCCCAAGTAGCTGGAACAGGATATAATCTACAATGTTCAGACCACCAAACACATGCAAAGCTAGTGAAAGCACAAACAGCAGCAAGAACACGTCTCTCCTCAGGATATTGTAAACATGTAAATCGTTGTTCAGTTTCTAACTCCCAAGTAAGATATATATTAGGAACATATCTACCCTCAAATGGTGGAATATTCAATTTCAGTTTAGGGAGATGGTCATGATCTCGTACCTGAGGTGGTGGTGCCGGCCTACCGTTGCGAACATATACCTGAGGTCGACCTGCTGGTGGTGGTGCTGGTGGCTGCACGTAGTTCTAATTTTGATCAACCTCATCCTCATAATCGCCCGCATAATTGTCATCCTCCTCAGCCGCCGCAGTAGCAGGAGCTAAAGAAGCATCAACAGTAGGTGCAGCGGCACCCGAATTTTGACCAGTCTCAATTGGAACGCGCTGTGCTCGTCCCACTTGATTTGGAAGGCGGCGTTGGAGATGTGGTTGTTGTTGTTGTAGAGGTGCGACATGTGCAGCCGGTAGTGGTTGGGGAAGACGCTTGAGTAATTCAGTAAACTTGTTATCCAGCTTTGTCTCGAACGACTTCTCCACGGCATCTATCTTCTCCATAGCCTCTTCAAATCTGTTTAGCACATCTCCCACCTGGCCACTCATCATTTGCTGAAATTTATCATGCAATTCCTTGTTCGTCATGTTCTCCCAATCAGTCTCATCGGCTTGTGATCCTGCCATAGTTAGCAGTAATAGAAACACAAAAGAATATGATCCTGCAGACTACTAAGAAGTGGTGGTGATGGTGGTGTGTCACAAAACCTTCAAGCGAATCTCAAATTCTTACCAGTTCTTACCCAGCAGCAGGTGGTGATCGGCAACCGTTGTAGTCAAAACTCTCAAAGCTTGGATAGAGCGATTACCAGGGAGAGTCAAACGCACGATGTAGATGTATGTGGAGCTGGGAAGGCTTATAATATGGTAGCAAAAATGGTCAGCAATAATCAATTCAGAGATGCAAAGTTGAATAAACGCTCAACGACGGTACTGTGTTGGTCCTAGGCTAGACCGTGCTAGAGACGCGAGCCTAGAACACTAACAAAATCACGGCGCTGCACGTAAACAAGGGAAAAGCACACTCTGGAATTTTTTTCTCTTTTTTTTCGCTCTTTTTTTTTGCGCTCCTCTTTTTTTTTGCGAAAAATCACTATAATGGCGAGTGTCTCAAAACTCTTCCAAGGTCAAACTGACAGGATGGGCACAAAATTTTTTGACTATTTTTTTTTCAGAAATCAGGGCAGCGACGACGAAAAAGTGCGACAAAAAATCACTATGATGGCGAGTGTCTCAAAACACTCCCCGGGACCTAAAAATAGGATAGGGAAAAAATATTTTTGGTTGCCGAAATTTTGGCCTAAAAACTGCCCGGGGGTCTCCAGACTTTTTTTTCGAGACCTACTCAGACAAGGAAACACGAAACGGAAAATAGATGGATCTCTAAAACAAACCGAATATGAAAAGAACTCGGATTGGTGGTGGATATATGGTGGTAGGATATGGCAGCGGTGGTGGTATATGGTAGCGGTGGTGGTATATGGATACGGATCGGTGGTGGTATATGGATACGGATTGGTGGTGGTATATGGATATGGATTCAGAGCGGTGGCGGATAAGGAATGGTGGTAGATGGCAAGGCGATGATGGTGCGGCGGCGGCGTGACAACTTATGACCAGAACTCGAAACTCTAAAAGACTAGACTCTAAGACCAGCAACTTGACACGACAATGCACCCGCAAATTCAACAAAGCAAAAACCCTAAAAAGATTATGCAAAGGCTCAGATTGGTTCGGATAGGATGAACTAACCCTAATTTTTTTGGCTTTTTCGTGGACTATAGGTATGAAGAACAAACTCGATCTAAACTACGAAAAACTGTAAAATCTCAGCGAGCAACCTGGAAATCTGATACCACTTGATAGAGGCAAAGGTGTCCCGTCTTTCGATGAGATGATGGATATCGCTTTGGTGGAAGCCGACTTTGACGATCCGACTACGAACGTGCGATGACGTCGCGCCTTAGCAATCGCTAAACCAACTCTGAGAGGTTAGTGACCACGCCGGAGCACGATCAACCTGACCACGAGGGTCTGTTTCCTGCGAGCAAACGAAGAACAAGCAAGAAACTGAGATTGCAATCTGGATATTGCGAATGTAAGATGAAAGCTTTATTGATCAAGGTGAGGTTCTGTGACGCCTTTGTCTGGTCGTTGAACACAAACGAAGTACGCGAAGTTGCAGCTATGGCGAACTTTTAATCTAAACAAAACCCAAATTCTAAACGGTGCCCTAAGGGCTGTATATATGGAGGAAGAGGGGGGAATTTCGTGGCCCTTGGAGAAGGGGTCCGAAACCAACCCTATCTCTTGTTTCCCCACACACACGGACTCTAAAAACAGCCTATACTTATGTATTTCGAAATTACATGGGCCTGGCCCAATAATAAGGTGACACAGCACCTAGAATAGCCTCTGGACGAAATTTATGAAGTGGCATCTTGTATATTTCATCCAAGTCTTCATTCACTCCTTATGGTGGCTTCAAAGTCCTGAAATCATCACTGGTAACTCCGTTCTTGTTCCCCTTGCACATGGCATCAACTCCATGCTTGTTCTTGCTCCAATGTTCATCCTTCTCCAAGCCAGGCCCTTCATTTGTAAGCAAAACAAAAGTATCCAATTTAGGCAGCATCATATTCTCATGAACATTAGAATCATTACCAAGAAACGGAAGTACCTAGTAATTTAATTGGCGTGCGCGAGCTCTAGTAATTGGTCCATTATATGTAACAGTAGGGGTTGTGGGTGTAACAATGGTATTGATGTCCTCATCACATGATGACCAAGGCCAGGTGGGCACCAGCGGGCACGGAGGAGTCAGTTTCCTCTTTGGTGCCAAGGAGGCAAGCGCAGGCGCGGGGTCCCGAGAAATTAGGCACAGGTTTCCATTCGTGTGCAACAAGACCAAGACCCCCAGGATGACAGGACGGACTTCATCACTGAGCCCACCGGAGCGGCACAACCAGAAGCTTTGCAGGCGAAGACCACCTTTCATCAGGATAAGATGTATTACTTGTCCCCTTTCGAATTAGCCATTGTGGGATCCCTTCCCTCCTTCGTTTTGGAGGAAGAGGACCGAGGCCGCTATAAGTATAGGTTAGCCAGCACCATAGCATGGGATCACCCTTTCCACCCTCACTAGAGCCAACCTCGTGAGGTTGTTCTTGCCTTGTACTAGTTCATCCTCAGCCCCTCGTGAGGCAAATCCACCACAAAGTAGGAGTAGGGTCTTACACTACAAGGTGGCCCGAACCTGGGTAAAACTGCCGTGTCCACCTTCTTCCTTGTTCATCGAGCTAGGACGTGGGGGTGACGAGTTGGTTGGCTAGAGAGGTTGAGTTCTTCGCACACACACAAGTTTGGCTCCATATACTTTCTGCTTGCTGGTTTGGCCACCATAAACTACATCTTAAGGCACACCTTATTGCCCATGTCTGGAGATGGGAGGATGATCCATGGCCACTCCATCAACCTGCTCCATTTATTTGACCTACCACAGAAATTCAAAGTCATGAGCCTGATTATAGAGACAATCAAACGGACTGCTGCTGATCAAAAGAGGTCATGTGGATATGCACCACACATCCAAATGCTTATCAACTCCAAGGTTGGTACAGACACATATCTGCTTAACAGAGAGTACCTTCCTCTTCGGCCAGAATTTGAAGATAATGAAGTGGTGATGGATGCTTCACATCCAACTTCAGTTGAGGCCCAAGAGAAGGCAGAAAAGGCAAAAGCAGCTAAAGCAACAAAGGCAGCAAGTCCACCAAATGCATCAGCAGTGAATCTCAAGTCAAAGCAAGACCAACTGACATATCTGCTAGAAGCAACTATGAGTATTGAGTGAAGTCTGGCCAACTTAGCCAAGAATCAGGAGAGCCTAGAGCAAATAGTTGAGGACAAAATGTATAATCTTGATGTCAAGGTCACAGAGATACAATCTATTGTGGAGAAGCTGAGAGATGATGCTGAAGATGGCAATGAGAACAATACCACTGGCAGATTGCAGACAGTGCCTAGGGCACAAACGTCATCAACTGTGCCAGTTGCAGACACCAGGACTACACACTCTGCACCTGCCGCCACTGCCATAGTACCACCACCAGTGTCAACTCAACTAGCTCAACAGACATCAGCCGAGGCTTTTGCAGAAGCAGTTCTCTCAACACCGTCTACGCATACTGGAGCAACAAGCCGGAAGACCCCTTCAGGAGTTCCCGATGATCGTGCCTAGAGTGTCATATTGCATTATAGTTTTTGGAGCTTTTTGGTAACTTGTTGCCAAAGGGGGAGAAAATGTATAGATCATAGGCTTCGAGAGAGAGAGAGAGAGAGAGAGAGAGAGTGTCTCGTTCTTTTGCTTGTTGGTTTTTATTGGCTTGCTACTTCGTTTGGTTCATGCTACTTATTGTTTGATGTTCGTGAGATAGTTTGTGTGGTTATGTGTTTGATCATACTATGCTTGATGTGTGACATATGCCTATATATATATATTATTATTTGTGTATGGTCATCCACTTATGTATTTGGTGATGCGTGCATGTTATTTCACTCTTATCATTTTGTGCGCTCCACCAAGATGTATGTGACATGGAAGAGTGGCCCATGATCCTAATCGATTGGGCATTTGCATTCAAACGAAATTTTAATAATGCACAAATTTAGGGGGAGCTCTTGCTTATCATATACTTGTCAAAGCGACGATATATTTCATTCATTTTATCATTTGTCGAAGCTTTGATCTATATGTTGTCATCATTTACCAAAAAGGGGGAGATTGAAAGTGCAACTAATCCTTGGGTGGGTTTGGTAATTCATAACAACATATAGCTCATTGAACTAATATCCATTGAAGATAAATATTCAGGAAGTTCAGTGAATGTCACGTCATGGACTAGAGATGTGGACCCCTCTCCATCTTCATTTTAGTGATCCAAGATCACATGGAGTCCATCGGAACGCCAATACTATTAAAAGGGGATGAGGTGTTGCTTAATGGCTTGCTTGCTCAAATTCTTAGTGATATTGCTCCAAAACCCTTAGCCAATTTCTCCATCCAAATATGTCAAAATCCTAAACTCTAACTCGGCCCCACCAATTCTTTGTATCCGGCGCCACCGAGTTCATACGACATAGCCACAGCCAGAAACCTAACAGTTCGGTATCACCGATACGGATCTCGGTCTAACCGAGATGGCCTTGCCAACTCCCTCATATCACTTGCAATTATTTCGGTCTCACCAAAATAGCAATTGGTCTCACCGAGATGGCTTGACCAACTCTCTATTACCTTATTGCTTCACTGAAATCTCACCGTGTTGATGCAATCTGTGCCACCGAGACGCGGTTTGCCCTAAGCCCTAGCACATCGGTCCCACCGAGTTGTTCCAGTCAGCCCCACTGAGATTCCTAATGTTCACATTTTTGAAACTATCGGTCTCACCGAGTTTAACTATTCGGTCCCACCGAGATGAGTCAAATGTGCGTAACAGTTGGATTTTGTGTGGAGGCTATATATACCGCTCCATTCCCTTCTCCATTTGTGAGAAAGCCATCAGAACGTGCCTACACTTCCACCATACATTTTCTGAGAGAGAACCACCTACTCATGTGTTGAGATCAGGACATTCCTGTCGGATCACGGGTTCCGCACACCCTTGAGAGGTTCGAACTCTGGGGTGCGCACGAAGAACACTCTCTCCCCAGCTCGCTCGCACACGGCCTAGCTCGATGAACCCAAGGAACAAGGGACATGGGGGTTTATACTGGTTCGGGCCACCTTGCGGTGTAATACCCTACTCCAGTGTGTGGTGGATTGCCTCGAGGGTCTGAGGATGAACTACTACAATGGATGAACAGCCTCAGGAGGAGAGGTGTTCTTGGGCTCGATGAGCTAGTGGGTGTGAGGATGATTTGAATGATTCGTCACCCCTACGGTGGTGGCGAGGTCCTATTTATAGTGGCCTTGGTCCTCTTCCCCAAATGTTTAGGCGGGAAGGGATCCCACAATGGCCAAGTTTGAAGGGGAACAACTAGTACAAGCTATCCTGACAAAAGTAGTCTTCGCATGCCAGAGGCTCTGGTGGTGACGCTGCTGTGGGCTCCGCGATGACCTCCGTCCTGCCGTCCTGGCGGTCTTGGTCTTGTTTCACCGATATGGAAACCTTTGCCTGATGCCTCGGGACTCCTCGCCTCCGCTTGCCTCCTTAGCTCCAAAGAGGAAATTTGTACACTGCGTCCGCTGGCACCCGCCTGGCCTTGGTCATCCTGGCTCACGTCACAAGAACCTCGCGAGGTGCCCCTCGCATAGATATCTCCGCTCCTCGGGAGCCAACCTAGTGAGACTGCCCCCATGGAGGTCTTGGCGTCGTCCGCCTCGCGAGGCTTGGCCCCTCGCGAGGGTCTTGAGTGGCTGCTGCTAAAGTTGGGCCGTACTGGGCCGTTGACGGAGCCATGCTCGCGGGCCGCAGGCAGGCAAGTCTGGGCACCCCCGTTCCCAGGACGCCGACAATTCCAATCCTACCACAAGAATCATTATTTCTAACCTTCCCCAAGTTGCTTTCCACTCAAATCATCTTTCCACCATAGCCAAATCTGAGAGAGAGAGAGTTGAGTGTTGGGGAGATTATCATTTTAAGCACAAGAGCAAGGAATTCATCATCAACACACCATCTATTACCTTTTGGAGAGCGGTGTCTCCTAGATTGGCTAGGTGTCACTTGGGAGCCTCCGTCAAGATGTGGAGTTGAACCAAGAAGTTTGTAAGGGCAAGGAGATCTACTACTTCGTGAAGATATACCCGAGTGAGGCAAGTCCTTCGTGGGCGATGGCCATGGTGGGATAGACAAGGTTGCTTCTTTGTGGACCCTTCGTGAGTGGGGCCCTCCATGGACTCGGGCCGTCGTTACCCTTCGTGGGTTGAAGTCTTCATCAACATGGACGTACGATAGAACCACCTATTGGAACCACGCCAAAAATCTCCGTGTCTCCATTGCGTTTGCCTTCTCCAAACCCTTCGCTTTACCTTCATATGGAATGTTTTACTTTCCGCTACTACTACACTCTTAGGTTGATTGCTTGACTTGTGCTAATTGCTAAAATCTGCCCACAACTAAAATTGGGAAAATGATAGATTCTTATTTCGTCAAGTAGTCTAATCACCCCCCTCTAGACATACATTCGATCCTACACACACACACACACACGCCGCCTGGACCGAATCGCCGTTTGACCCAGGGGCACACTAGCCGGCCCAAGGCCTGCACCCGTGCCCGATTTCCTTCGTCCTTTTGTCGCTCTCGCTAACCAGTGGGGCCCAGCTGCAGCTGTCCCCAACCTCCAGCACCCCCCGCTTGTATAGAGCTCGTCGCCCAGGCTCCCGCAATTGCCTCTCTCGTGGTCTCCTAGCCATGCGTATATAAAGGCTAGTACCCCTCCTGTTATGTCGACCCGCTTCTCCCCACGCCGCTCACAGCCATCGCCCCGTTCATTTGCATCTTGCCAGCTGAGCCAACTTAGCTGTAGAAATACGTCGCCGGTGAGCACACCCCTGCCTCCAAAGTCCGTTTTCAGAATCTCCTTTCCCATGCGCGTCATTTTGACACATTGGTTACCCCTAGGTCTCGTAGGAGCATCCGCACGATGGACCCCAAGCCACGGAAGTTCGCACCGTTCACCGAATCCCCGCCGCCTTTGTTCTGCTCCATCCAGACGCCAACGAGGATCGCCAACAACACCAGTCGGACCGCCTCGTAGAATCGCACCTCTCCATCCACTTCGCCGTCGCCCGAGACCACCCTAGCCGCCGCCCCGCACGACGCCGAGCCGCCCACACCATCGTCTTCAACGTAGCCGACGCCGTTGACCCGCTGTAAGCCACTGCCCTGTCCCTTTCGTTAGATCGTAGATCGATCGCGTAGATTATATTAGTTTAGGTTGTTTTTTAGTCGAACCGGTACGTGGTTAATCGTTGTTTTATTTTAAAACCACTGGTCGGTTTTTGTTTTAGTTAGCCGAGGCCTAGCGTTTTTGCTAATTGCCGGTTGGGCGTTGTTTAAATTATGTGTAACGCCCCGAGTCCAAGGCGCTAGGTGTCATCCAGTTATTCGTCGTCGTTGCCATGTCATTGGCTTGCGTGTTGCAATTTTCCATGTCATCATGTGCATCTCATTTGCATTCATGTTCGCCTCTTGCATCCAGTCTCTTTCTCTGTTGTCCGCTTCGGCATCCGACACTCTCACATGCACCCGTTGCACCTCTCAGACATTGTTTCGTGAGCGTGAGAAACATTCTCGGAATGGGCCGAGATTTGTCGAGTGGCCTTGGTATATCACTGGTAGACCGCCTGTCAAATTTCGTTCCATTTGGAGGTCGTTTGATGCCCCAACGGTTAACCGTATAACCGCAAAACCCCTCTGTCTTTGTAGCCCAGCAACCCTCCACAACAACCCACTAGCCCATCTAAACCCCCTCCATGCTCTCCGTCGTTGGATCACGATCGTGTGTGCAAAAACCACACCTCATTTGGACTGTCCTAGCTCCCTCTACCTATAAATAAGTCCCCTCCTCCGAAATCTCGAGCGAAACCCTAGTCTTCTTCATCCTCGCGCCGCCGGACACGTCCGCGCCGCGCCGGACATGTCCAGCCTCCACTTCGCCCGGACCAATCCGGGAACACCACATCATCACCGCCGCCTCCTCAACCAACCGGCGCCCTCCACGTCACGTGCCTCCCACCGCGCAGGGCCCGCCGGAGCCCATCGTGGGCCCGTTCCCCGCCGCCGCCAGGGCCGAGCAGCCCGGCTCTCCGGCACCGCTCCGCCCGAGCTCCCGCGACCCCGCCGCCGGCCATCCTCGCTCCGCGCGCCGCCGAGCATCCCGTCGCTGCTTCCTACCTTGCCGGACCCTGCTCCGCCGTCGACCTTCGTCGCCCGCTCGCGGATCTGGCTCGCCGCGATCGCCCCGCGCCTCCTTCGCCTCCCCGCGCCGTCAACCTCCACCGCGCCGCCACCATGGCTGCCCGAGCTCGGAGCTCGCGCCGCCAGCGTCCCACGCCGCCCCGTGCTCCGATCTGGAGGGCCGCGCCCGGATCCGGCCACCGGCGCCCGTCTCCGCCCGTCCCCGGCCCCGTTGCACCCTCTCCGACCACCCTCCACAAATTCGGCGACATCTCCGACGACCTTCGTAATCCGCGCCCGGGTCAAACGCTAGATCCGGAGGTGATATTTTCGTCCAAGTCCCCAATATTACTACATTATTTGCCCATGTTCATCATGCCATATCTCCATTCATATAGCTATGATTTGCGCGTATGATATATCAAAATGTTTGCCTCGTGATGCTTTTCATGTTAGTGTACTATTCCATGCTTGTTTGAGCTCATCTTAATGCCCTAATCATCGTTGTGGAAGTGCTATATGATGTTAACCTTCTGAGATTGTTATAAGATGCTGATTTGTCATTTTCATCGTATCTTTTGAGTGCATCCTATGAGCATCATGTCTACATGTTTTAGGAGCATTTTAATGCCTTCCTTACAGTGGAGCAATCCATGTATTTTTATGTGCCTTGTGGTGAGTGCACCAAGCTTGGAAAGTGTGCTACTTGATGTTTGCTGTTTTCTGAGACTTAGTGATGTTGCCAAGTCTGTAACTGTTACAGTATGTTGCTATGTTAGTTTGAAGCTACCATCTATACCACGCATAATCTGGAGGTGCCTACTTGAGATGTTTTGATGTCCTTGTTGTGCTCTATCATGCGATGCCTTTTGATGCCTCATATATGTCCTATAGCATATGTTTTCATTGCCATGAACATGCCTAAATGATGTTCCAGTTTTCCGTTAACTTCATGATGCTATGTTGTGAGCTTGTTATTGATTGATCTATGCCTCTTTTGGTGATGCTTCGTTGACATGATTTGAATTATGAAATGAGTACTTTGTACACATGCCAAGTTTGTTAATTTTGGACTATATATGACCTCTGTTCCGAGCTTGCAAACATCCTACGTTGATGTTGCTCTTTTGCATTCCCAGATTTCCTCGTTTGAGAATCAGTTTGTATCATGTTGCATATTGCCTTGTTGTTTGCCTTTGATCTAGGGCTCATCTGGAGATGCTTAGTAATAATGTTTTGCCATGTTTAACCTTTAATTTAATGCCATGCTTTTGTTTGCCATATTCTTGCAATATATTTTCTCTGTTTCATGCCTCCAACATGTCAACATATGACTCCTGCTCACGTGTATGCCCTGTTTTTCGCTGTCATAATCTGTGTTATTAAGTTGCTTTTTGCATTGATCATCTTAGTTTAATCCTGATGCCTATGAACCTGAACCTTAAATGTTATTTGAAGCATGTTATCTGTAGTTTGAGTGCCTGTCAAGTTTGTGCTTATGTGATTCCTGTAGCATGTTGTTTCCTTGATTGCAAAGTGCTTAGTTGCTGTTTGGGGCAGATTGTGTTTGAAACTTATATGGAGTGTGTGTGTTGAACCGTTGCTCCGTTTTGAGCATGTTCTATATGAGACTTGCTTAGTTTTGCGTATAGTTTCATGTTACCTTGTTGCATCCATGTTTTGGAGTGTTGTGATGTTGTTTTTCTTGCTTTTGCATCAATGCCATGTTTAACTTGTTTTGCTCATATCTTCTAGGCCGTAACTCCAAATTAAACGAACTTTACATGTAACTTGACTAGAAAATCGTGTAGATCATCTTGGTGCACTTTAACTTCATGTTTAACAACTTAAACATTGTGTTCTAATCAGATCTGGACCAATTTCGAAATTTGCATATGAGGACTTACCGGAATTGCTATACGTTTTTTCCGGCCTCATTTAAACTTGCTTTGGTGTGTTGCTCTTGTATGCATCATCTCTTGCCATGAGTAGCATCATGTATACTTGTCATGCATCATACTTGCTTGAGCATCATGCCATGTTTATGTGTTGTGTGTTTACCATGTTGTTTCCGGTTGTGCTCCTTCTCGATAGTTCCTGTTTTGTTGTGATTGTGAGGATTCGTTGGACTACGTGGCTTCTTCTTCTTCATGGACTCATTCTTCTTCCTAGCGGGATTTCAGGAAAGATGACCGTCACCTTGGATCTCACTACTATCTTTGCTATGCTAGTGGTCTCGATGCTATCGCTATGTCGCGCTACCTACCACTTGTTTTCATGCCTCCCAAATTGCCATGATAACCTCTAACCTTGTTCACCCTTCCTAGCAAACCGTTGTTTGGCTATGTCACCTCTTTGCTTAGCCCCTCTTATAGCGTTGCTTGTTGTAGGTGCAGTTGCAGGTTGTTCCATGTTGGGGCATGGATATTCTTGGGATATCACAATATCTATTATTTAATTAATGCACATATATACTTGGTAAAGGGTGGAAGGCTCGGCCTTATGCCTTGGTGTTTTGTTCCACTCTTGCCGCCCTAGTATCCGTCATATCGTTGTTATGTTCCTTGATTTTGTGTCCCTAACACGGTGAGGGGTATGGGGCCCTCTTGACAGTTCGCTTTGAATAAAACTCTTCCAGCAAGACCCAACATTGGTTTTAACATTTGCCATAATAATACTTGAACCTAATAATTAATTCGCATAGGGCGTCGCTAACCCGAGGATTTTTTTCTACATACAGGGCAGGGCCAGCGCTGATGGTGTTGGTCCCAAAGAGAGCCACTTGCGGTACCACCCCTTCACCCGGAGTTTTCGGTTGCTGTACGTAGTGCTCATCCGGTCGTGGCCTGAGACGAGATACGCACAGCTACTATCAGGGTGTCGGCACGCCGGGAGGTCTTGCTGGATTAGTTTTACCATTGTTGAAATGTCTTGTGCACCGGGATTCCGAGTCTGATTGGAGGGTCCCGCCATGGTGGATTGTCTCCGCGGATCGTGAGCTTGTCATGGGCTAAGTTGGGACACCCCTGCAGGGTTTAACCTTTCAAAAGCCGTGCCCGCGGTTATGTGGCAGATGGGAATTTGTTAATATCCGGTTGTAGAGGACTTGAAGTAAACTCGATTAAAATACACCAACCGCGTTGCGTAACCGTGATTGTCTCTTTTCGCGGAAGTTTGAGAGGAGAACACGGTTGGGTTACGTTTGAACGTAAGTAGTACAGGATCACTTCTTGATCATTACTAGTTTGCGTCCGTTTGCGTAGTTTCTCATCTTATTCTTGTACTCGTATGTTAGCCACCATATTTGCTTAGCCGCTTGCTGCAACCTCACCACTTATCCTTTTCCATACCCATTAAGCTTTGCTAGTCTTGATACCCATGGTAATGGGATTGCTGAGTCCTTGTGGCTCACAGATTACTACACCAACAGTTGCAGGTACAGGTAATGCGATGTTCATGACGCGAGAGAGATGTTTGCACGTTTTGAGCTGTTCTTCTTCTTCGTCGATGTTGGGTTATGTTGAGGATATAGACCTTAGAGTCACCCGCCAGGAGGGGCCGGGTTACTCATATGGTCATTACCAGAAGCCCGTCGCCAATCTTGAAGACGGTGGGCCAAAGATGGGCTTAAGACCCGGATATGGCTTAAGGCCCGTAGTTACAATCATTATTATGGTAGAACGTGTATTGTAAGGCAAGAATAGTTGAGAGTCCGAGCCGGACACTCTTATGAGCCGGCCAGGACTTTGAGAGCTGCTGGGCGTCAGCCTCCCTATATAAAGGGACGACCCGGCAGCGGTTTAGGGACAAGTACAATCTCATCGAGAGCCAGGCATAGCGGTTTAGCTCCCTGGTTATCGAAACCATAATCAATACCACCTCAAACTGGACGTAGGCTTTTACCTTCACCGTAAGGGGCCGAACCAGTATAAACCCTCGTGTTCCTTGTCCCGCATTAACCCCTTCAAGCTTCCTAGCTGCGATGGCTCCACGACTAAGTCCTAGCTCGAGGACATCTGCCGTGACAATTCCACGACAGTTGGCGCCCACCGTGGGGCTAGCGCACAGTGGATTTGAGTTCTTGAAGGGCAGCTTCGAAGGGCTCAAGGGATACGCTGTGGGCCGGATGACCAAGAGTCGTCGCGGCAAGCTCTAGATCGACGATGCAAACTGGGGCCCCGACGCCGGCTCAATTGAGTACGGGTACCGGGTCCCCTTCGGCGGAATTCATGTTTTCATTGGCAAGATTGGTGAGCCGGGCCCTGAGCCGGATCTCTACGCCGATCTCATCGAGACGGCTCAGCGTGCACAACCCGCCCGGGCCCGGCCTGCCTTAAGGCGCGCGTTTGTGGGATGTATCCATGGAGGGCCCTCTGATCTATCTGGGTCTGGTGATGAGGCGGCCGCCGGCTCTGACGGCGAGTCGGCCACCGATGAGTCAAACTCGTTGTATCAACTTCAAGATGGCAGGCTCATGGGTTGTTCCGATGGTGACAGTATTCCGGACCCGTTTGAGCCGCCAAGTCAGGTTGGAGTCTTTATGGCTGGCGCGCAGCCTGTTCAGAAACCCGCTGCTGGAGCAGGAAACCCGGTGCCTTCTCCGGCTCAGGTGCTGATGGACCTCACGGACAAGATGACGGCCCTGTTAACCGCCACGGTTGACCCGGCGGATCAAGCTCAGCATGATGCGGAGGTGGCACAGTTAAAATTGGATCTAGTGAAAGCTAAGGAGGAGCTTGCAGCGGAAGGGATCAGGATGGCTGCAGAGAGGGCGGCTCTCGATGCCCAAACTCAGCTGATCCAGGCGCAGTCCTTCCAACTCACGATGGACAGAACGCGTCCAATGAGGTCATGAGAAGGAGGCATCAAAAGACCCAATCTCGACTCCCTCCGGTTTACGATCCACGCAACCTCTTCAACACGCCAGGTGCAGGGTCTAGTAACCCGCCAGGGGTCATAGTGCCCGGGTCTGGAGCCCCTATTCAGCCACGAGTGATGGGGCCTCCCCAGGTGCCCCCTGCCCCGCCTCAGTACGTGCCAATACCCCCGGGTCATTATAATAACCCGCTGGAGAACATGGTCGTTGCGGCAGCACGGCTGGCGGCTCTCCCAGTTGACGGCGACTCTCCGACGGCTATTGAAACCCGCCGGGTCAGGGAACTCCTTCAGACAGCTCTGGCGCAGCAAGAGGCATACTCCTACAGCCGGGACAGGATCCACTCGACCCCTCGTCCAGGCCAGAGCCCGAGTTACAGCCGACACATGGTCTCAGCAACCGGCTCAAGTAACGTCCGACGCCATGACCCGCCCCCTGGCCACGGCCCGGCTCATAATGGAGCCTTTCACGCAGCAGACCAGGACAGAGCGCGGCAAGAGGCGGAGCAAGTGCCTCAATTGACGGCTTACCAGACCCCCCGGCTTATCCGACGACTTCCGTCGACGTGGGCATCCCTACCAGGACAGGGGGTGTCCCTTGTTTAGTGCCAGCTATCCGTAATGAACGTCTACCTAAGGACTTCAAGGGCCCTAGGAAGGTGCCTAATTACACAGCTGACTTACAGCCTGCAGCCTGGATCGAGAGTTATGAGATGGCTATGGAGCTGCTGGAGGTCAGTGAGGCGGCAATGGCCAAGTACTTCACCATGATGTTGGATGGGACTGCCCGCACTTGGTTGAAAGGGCTACCACCGAACTCCATCGGGTCTTGGGCTGAGCTGAAAGCCCGGTTCATCCAAAACTTCAAGGATACCTGCAGGCAGTCGATGTCAATTGTGGATTTGACTAACTGTAAGCAGCAGGAGGGTGAATCCACGACGCATTGGGTTCGCCGGGTCAAGGAGATCATACATTCGTCAGATAAGATGGATGCCGGCTCTGCAGTCTTAATGCTGGAACAGAATTGTCGTTTCGTGCCCCTGAAGATGAAACTCGGGCGGCTTAAGCGCGACTGCAGTGATATGGGTACACTAATGGCAGCTCTTGTTAAGTACGCCGATTCTGATGGTACCAAGGATCCCCCTTCAGATGATGAAAGGGCAGGGAAGGGAAGAAGAACGGCAATGGCAAGGGTCCTCAGCATAACCTGGGGAACCAAGGAGGAGGCAAGCGCAAGGCCGATGGCAGCCTAGAGTTTGTGGCCAACGCCAGCTCACAAGGGAATAACCAGCGACGTAAGGGGAGGCCCCCTCCCCGAGGCGGCGGGTCAGGTCCGACGCTGGAGCAGCTGTTGAATGAGCCTTGTCCAAGGCATGGCTCTAGAGAGAAGCCAGCGACTCATCTGTGGAAGGATTGTGCAATCATGAAGGCCTTTAAGAATTACAATGGCCCGGGCGGCGGCTCAGGCGCCGGCGGCTTTCATGGCCCGGGCGGCGGCTCAAATTCCGGTCCTCAGAACGGTCAAGGGGGCTTTAATCAACAGTCTGGCCAGGGTCATCAACAGCAGCAGGGGGGTTATCAGACCAATCCAAAGCAGCTTAGCGGTGGACAGTATCATGTGTTTACCACTAGTTTGTGCAAGCGAGATCAGAAGCTTCACAAGAGGGCTGTGAATGCTGTTGAGCCGGCGGTTCCACGCTACTTGCGGTGGTCTGAGCAGCCTATAGTGTGGAGCAGGGAGGATCACCCTCCACGGGTGGATAATCCGGGTCACTTGGCCCTGGTGGTGGCTCCTCAGGTGGGAGGATATAAGTTCACTAAGGTGCTCATGGATGGAGGCAGCAGCATCAACATCCTCTATTATGAGACATTCTGTCGTATGGGGTTGATTGATAAGAACCTCAGCCAGTCCAACACTATTTTCCACGGGGTGGTACCTGGTAAGTCGGCTTATCCAGTCGGCAAGATTGAGTTGGAAGTGGCCTTTGGAGATGAGAACAACTACAGGGTGGAGAAATTGACCTTTGAGGTGGTCAAGATAAGAAGTCCATACCATGCTATATTTGGACGGCCGGCTTACGCCAAGTTCATGGCACGGCCGTGTTATGTATACTTACAGCTCAAGATGCCGGGTCATAATGGGACCATTACGGTTCACGGCAGCCGAAAAGTGGCTCTGGAGTGTGAGGAAGGCGATGCAGCTTATGCAGAATCTGTTTGTGCAACAGAGGAGTTGAAGTTTTACAAAGACAATGTTGACCCAACAGATATGACCTCTCTGAAGAAGCCGACTACGGAGAATGAGCCGGCGATGAAATTTAAGTCAGCTGATGAGACTAAACTTGTTGATTTCATTCCAGGAGACTCATCTCAGCAATTTAGCATCAGTGCCAATCTGGATCCAAAATAGGAAGGCGCGCTCATCGAGTTCATCCGTGAGAATAGGGACATCTTCGCATGGAAACCTTCTGACATGCCGGGTGTACCTAGAGAGCTCGCTGAGCACACTCTCAATGTTGATCCGAAATTTAAGCCGGTCAGGCAGTTCCTTCGACGGTTTAATGAAGAGAGGCGGAAAGCTATTGGTGAAGAGGTGGCCCGGCTCTTGGCGGCCGGGTTTATTGTTGAAGTCTTTCACCCAGAGTGGTTGGCTAACCCGGTGCTCGTACTCAAGAAGAACGGCACCTGGCGGATGTGTGTGGACTACATGGACTTAAACAAGGCGTGTCCGGCTGATCCTTTTGCCCTCCCCCGTATTGATCAAATCATTGATGCTACGGCAGGTTGTGCACGCTTAAGTTTCATGGATGCTTATTCTGGATATCATCAGATTAAGATGGCAGTTAAGGACCAGGAGAAGACGGCGTTCATCACTCCCTTTGGAGCCTTCTGCTATGTGTCTATGCCCTTTGGACTTAAGTGTGCACAGGCGACTTACCAGCGTTGTGTACAGAACTGTCTTCATAAACAGATTGGGTGCAATGTTCACGCTTATGTGGACGATATTGTGGTTAAGTCCATAAAAGAGGAAACCCTGATAGATGATTTAAGGAGAACCTTTGATAATCTCCGGGTCTACAAGATGATGCTTAACCCGGCCAAGTGTGTTTTTGGTGTTCCTGCAGGCAAACTCTTGGGTTTTTTGGTTTCTGACAGAGGCATTGAAGCTAACCCGGAGAAGATCAAGGCCATCACCTCCCTGGCTAAGCCGGCGTGTATAAATGACGTTCAACGCTTGGCGGGTCGCATCGCTGCTTTAAGCCAGTTTATAAGCCGTTTGGGTGTGAAATCCATGCCATTATATCAGTTGATGAAGAAAACTGATAACTTTGTCTGGAATGATGCGGCTAATACTGCCTTTGAGGATTTGAAAAAGCAGCTGGCAGAGCCCCCAGTCCTCGCTGCTCCGGTTGATAAGGAGCCTTTATTACTGTACGTGGCGGCAAACACACGAGCCGTCAGTGTGGCTATGGTGGTGGAGCGCAAGGAGGAGGGCAAGGAGCATCCGGTTCAGTGGCCGGTTTATTATGTCAACGAAGTGCTCATTGAGTCCAAGCAGCGATATTTGCATTGGCAGAAGCTTGTTTATGGTGTGTTCATGGCGAGCCGGAAACTTAAGCATTATTTCCAGGGTCATCCCATAACCGTGGTCAGTTCTGCCCCTCTTGGTGATATCATTCAAAACAGAGAGGCCACAGGGAGAGTGGCTAAGTGGGCTATCGAGCTCAGACCTCATGGTCTCAAGTACGTGCCACGCACTGCTGTTAAATCTCAGGCCTTGGTGGATTTCATCAATGATTGGACAGAGTCACAAGTGCCCGAGCAGAAGCCGGATAACACATATTGGACTATCCACTTTGACGGGTCCAGGCAGTTGGAGGGCTTGGGGGCTGGAGTTGTATTGGCTTCCCCTAAAGGTGACAAGTTCCATTATGTGCTACGGTTGATGTTTCCTTGCACTAACAATGCGGCTGAGTACGAGGCCTTGCTCCACGGTCTTCGGATGGCTAAGGAGATGAGCTTGAGCCGGGTAAGGAGTTTCGGTGACTCAGACTTGGTGGCTCAACAAGTATCGGGCAAGTGGGACTCTAAGGACCCTCTCATGGCGGCTTATCGCCGCGAGGTTGATGCCATTGCTGGGCACTTTAAGGGTTACCAAGTGGAACACATCGATCGCAGGAAGAACGAGGCGGCGGATGCTTTAAGCCGGCTGGGCTCTCAGCAAAAACCGGTGCCGCCTAACACTTTCCTGGACGTCCTGTATAGCCCTTCTGTTAAGTTGCCTACAGAGGAAGACTTGGCTGTCCCTGACCCGGAGGCACGACTGGTGGCGGCTCTCCATATCATACCAGACTGGACAATGCCATATCTGGCTTACATGACCCGGGGCGAGTTGCCTGAGGATGAAACTTTGGCCAGGCAAATAATCCGGCGGGCTAAGTCAATGATTGTTATCAATGGGGAGTTGCATCACCGCAGTGTTACGGGGGCGTTTCAGCGTTGCGTTTCCCCTGAGGAAGGTCAAGAGATCTTACGTGAGATCCATGAAGGGGATTGTGGCCATCACGCCGGCTCAAAGTCTCTTGTGGCCAAGGCTTTTCGTCATGGTTTTTATTGGTTGACGGCTCATGCGGATGCAGAGGACTTGGTCAGTAAGTGTGATGGTTGCCAAAGGTTCTCACGACGGGCTCATGTGCCGGCTCAGGAGCTGAGGATGATCCCAATCACTTGGCCCTTTGCGGTCTGGGGGCTTGACATGGTTGGGCCTTTTAAAAGGTCCAAGGATAAGAAGACCCACCTCTTGGTGGCAGTTGACAAGTTTACCAAGTGGGTTGAAGCGGAGCCAGTTAGGAAGTGTGATGCAGCCACGGCGGTTCAGTTTATGAAAAAGGTGATCTTTCGCTTTGGTTTTCCACATAGCATTATAACTGACAATGGCACCAATCTCTCCAAAGGCGCCATGGAGGAGTTTTGTCAACGAGAGCATATCCGACTTGATGTTTCCTCAGTGGCTCATCCTCAATCCAATGGTCAAGCTGAGAGAGCTAATCAGGAGATTCTGAAGGGTATCAAGCCCCGGCTTTTGGTCCCTTTGCAACGGACGCCGGGTTGTTGGGTGGAAGAGCTGCCCTCCGTGTTATGGAGCATTAACACTACTCCTAACAGGTCTACCGGCTTCACGCCTTTCTTCATGGTTTATGGGGCAGAAGCAGTCCTCCCCAGTGACATCCGTCATGACTCACCTCGCGTCGCGGCTTATGTTGAGACGGATAATGAACAGGCGCGCCAAGATGCTCTTGACTTGTTGGACGAACAGCGTGATGTGGCAGCAGCCCGTTCAGCGATTTACCAACAAGACCTGCGCCATTATCATAGCCGCTGGGTCAAATCCCGGGTCTTCCAGGAAGGCGATCTCGTGCTCCGGCTCATCCAGGATCAAACAGATGCACACAAGTTATCCCTGCCTTGGGAAGGGCCCTTTGTGGTCAGCAAGAACTTGCACAACGGGTCATATTACCTCATTGACATTCGGGAGCATAAAGATTCACGTAAGTCGGAGGAAGAGACCCGTCGGCCGTGGAACATAGCTCAGCTTCGGCCTTACTACACTTGAGCCACCGGCTCTCGTGGTGTACATATTTCTCTCAGCCATGTATATATTATGATAAGCAATAAAGCAGGACCTTTGTCCTTTTTTCTCCTCCAAATATGCACGTGTTGTTTTCATTGCAAGATTACATGATGACTTAACGGAGGATCCGGCTTATGATTGTATTCGAATTTAGCCGTGAGCAATAAGGTCACTTGGGGGCTTCCTGTTCAAACATGGGTCGTATTCGAACCAAAGAGAACATAGCTGTCGATACCCATTTGATTGGCAAAGTGCCGAGCTCATTGGGAGGTTACCTTTGGTCATATTTGAATCATAGTTTAGCCCCTCTGAGAACCGACGTGGATCGTATTCGAATCAGCGTCGTTAAACAATTCTTAAAATCACTTGGGGGCTTCCTGTTCAAACATGGGTCGTATTCGAACCAAAGAGAACATAGCTGTCGATACCCTCTTGATTGGCATCGCCACACCCACTGGGGGCTATATGATCGTATACGAATCTTAGCATAACCCCTTTGGGCCGGGTCTCTGGTCGTATCCGAACCGGAAGCCCCTACGTTCCTCTGCTTTATAACAAGTTTCTTCTGATTATTTCAAAGTGTGTACGGCCAGGTTTCACCTTGCCGGCTCAACTTGGGTTTACAGTATTGCTGAACACAATGGGTGTTGTAAGACAGGTAAACCGGAGTTGCGGTACCAACCTTCTTATCCGGGTTATCTAAATCGGAAGTATGCTTGCAGGCCGTTAAGTATGTTCTTACGGCTGTATTCAGGATATCATTGAAGACAAGTCCTTTTTGATTCATATTCCGGGATATGTAACACTTATGATTCGCAGGGCGGTAAGCCGCCTCGAGACTTGTGATTTGCCCTTCTATGCAAGATAATTAAGGGCACCTCTTTTGAGGTTAAGAAAAACAAATGATTGATTATGACCCGGAGAAATATCAAAGAGACAACTTCAAAAGACTTTAGCATTCAATACGTGCACGATGGCACGGCAGAGATAAACTGTTGCACCTACTCTATTACAAAACTCATCAAGTCTAAAAGGGTGGAGCATTGTTTGGTAAACCGCCAGCCGAGTTATGATGCTTGCTGAGTTGAAGTCTCCGGCTCGTTCCTATCCTCTCCTCCGGCTGATCCCAAGACCTGGAAAGTTGATGACTTCCAGTCGATGCCGCTGAGAGCTTCGAATTGGGCTTCCTCGTCAATTAACCCGGCCGGGTCAATCTCCGGGGCGAAAGTGTGCTGACGAGCCGGCGGGATCAAGTTGAGGGCTTCATAGCGAGGGGTTGGAATCCTCTGATTCTCCGCATTGTGACCCGGCTGGTACTTGGTTAGATCTGTGTCGTTCCCGATAAGGGTGGCCACCGGGCGTACAGCCTTCACGCAAGCTGCGAAGTCCTTCTGATCGAAAGCTGAGCCGTCTTCCTTCAGGCTTGGATAGCCAAGGGCGATGTCCGCCGGGTCTAACTCCGGCAGGAATGCCTTGGCCCGGCTCAGCGCGGCGATCACTCCGGCTCTCGCAGAGGCCCGTCACAGCTCTTGGATCCGCTGAGGCAGAACGGCGAGCCGGCGCAGGACTTCTGCTAGGTGAGTCGGCACCTCGTTGGATAGGGCCACCACAGCTAAGGCACGCTGTGACCCGGTGTAGAGCTGCTCCACCAGGGTATACACGGCCTTCAGCTTGGTGACCACGCTCTGGTTGAGGTTGGCACTTCTGGGACCTGTTTAACAGAATCAGATAAGCCGGCGACAAGGATGAATTATGAGATATAAACATTCTAAACTTAATGAAAGCCGGTGAGGCGACTTACCGAAGATGGCGGCCACCATCTGGGAAACCTGGCGCTTTAGGCTGGAGAGCTCGGCGGTCTTCTCGGAGAGAGTCTTCTCCGCCTGTTCAGCCCGGGTCACCAATGCGGCCTTCTCTTCGGCCCAGGCTTTCCGCTCAGCATCAAATTCTGTCTTCAGCTTCTCTTGAGCGGCGATGCTGGATACAAACTTGGCGTTTGCCTTCCGGGTCTCCATCTCTTGCATCTTAGCCGGCTCTTGACATCAGCAAGGTCAGCCTCAAGCTTCTTGCCAGCAGCCTATATAAGTTTCCGGGTTATGGCATGAACAGTTACTATATAAGTCCCAAGCGTTTTCCAAGCAAAGACACTTGGCACTTGGGGGCTAATGCATATTGAACGTATCTATCTACAAACTGCCGGCTCAATGGAGTAAGCCGGAACCTAAGTCTACAACATATTCAATCATAAGTCGTTGACTTGGGGGCTAGCATGGTAAAGGTAACTATGCAGTAAGTAAGAGGACAGCAGAATGATACCTCAGATTTTTGCTGGATCTGGTTCACCATGGCGACCTCTGCGTCCCGGCTCTTGTGCACTTGGCTGATGTAGCCAGAGACGAGCTCTCCAATGCTCAGGTTGGTGTAGTCGGAGAGGTCCAGGTTCACCCGGTGGGGCTGTAGCAACTCCCCCTTAGCGGAGCACTTGGCCAGCACGGTAGGTCTCCCCGGCTCAACGAACTCCGTCCGGGTGATTACCACGTCCGGGTCGTCTGCTGGTGGAGCCGAGCTGGAGGCCTCCGGGTTAACAGAAGCTTCTGTAGTTGCCTTGGTAGTCGGGGCAGCGGCCTCAGGTGCCTTGTCGGTTGGAATGATGGCTTCGGGGGCGGAGGCGGCTGGCGGTTCTTGAGCCGTCACTTCCGGTTCAGGCAAATCCGGCACTCCGGCTGACTTGGTCTTCTTCGCTCTCTTGGTGAGCTTTGCCTGGGCACTGAAAGGACAGAAACGTTAAGCACAAAAAGGGTAAGTAAAGACAAGTATAACATGAGATGGTTATCATTACCCGGGCGCGGTCTTGAAAGCCGGAAGGCTCGACTGCATGGAGTCGCCCGAAGAGGGGGAGGTCTCCTGATAATTTGAGTCAGAAGAATTGAGTGGCTGACGGATAACACCCGCCAACGGATGAAAAGAGTACAAGTGGGAAATAACCTCAGTTTGGCGCTTCCTCGATGCGTCAGGTAACCCGGCGGAGAGGTCGGTGTCCTTGTTGGTCCGGGTGTGACGCCGGCTTTCATGAACCTGTCGCTTCAAAATAAATTGAGGGTCTTGATAAGCTAAAGGATGTGAAAAGCTTACTTTCCGGGTTACCCTTCGGACTTTCAGCTTTGGCAAGGGCTCCGAGTCGGAGGAAAGTGACATTACCTCTTCAACCACCGGGTTACTTGCGCCGGTGTCATCCTGTCAATGAGCAAGTATTGATAAGGCGGACAGCAACAAACAATAAATACAGCAAGGATTTAAAAGCTCAGGAGTTACCTCTGACTCGGAGCTGTCGCTTAATTGCATCAGCTCTGAAGCAGTAGGCCTGCTTCCTTTCTTGCGAGGGGCGGCTTTCTTGGCGGCTTTCTTCGCCTTCCTGGCCTTCTTGGCCGCCTCATGGTCGTATTTGACCCGCCAGAACTTATCATCAGCCTGAAAAATGCAATGAGGTTTTCTTAAAACAATTCAGATGAAAGTCATGCACAGATAAAATGTTCAGATCAGCGGCTTACCGCTGGGGCTGGGTTGGTCTTGCAGAAGGGGGCTAGCCCGGTCCTTCCGCAGTCTGCCAGGCTCTCGTTTAAAAGAGCCTTGGTCATTTCTTCTGCAACGTCTTCAGGAAGATCGTTGCGGCTGTGTCTCTGAGGGTCATCTTTTCGGCCCGTGTACTCACACATTAAGCCGGGGCGGCGGCTCAATGGGATCACCCGCCATGAGATCCAGACCCGGACCAAGTCGATTCCGTTCAGACCATTGCCCAGGAGAGCCTTGATCTTGTTGATAGTGGGGAGCAGAGGCTGGCGCTCCGCTTGAGTCAGCTTGTCCGACAGTGGGTGAGTCGGCTCCAGACGTGATGGGCGAAAGCCGGGCAGCGGACTCTCGTCAGCCGGCGACGTGTCTTGGCAGTAAAACCACGTCAGGTTCCAGTCCTTGGGGTGGCTGGGCGGCTCTGCGTAAGGGAAAAGGCAGTCCCTACGCCGCTGGATGGAGATGCCACCTAACTCCAGACTTGGCCCATTGGCGCACTCATTCTGACGGTTCAAGTAAAAAAAGCTCTCTAAAGAGCAGCAGACTAGGTTCTTCTCCAAGGTAAACCTCGCGGAAGACTTGGAAATTGCAGATGTTGGACACTGAGTTGGGTCCTATATCTTGAGGCCGCAAGTCGAAGAAGTTTAGCACGTCCCTAAAAAACTTTGAGCCGGGCGGTGCGAAGCCCCGGTTCATGTGATCCGCAAAAATCACTACCTCCCCGTCCTTTGGCTGTGGTCTCTCTTCTGACGGGTCAGGGGCACGGTAGGACATGACGTCCTTCTTGGGCAGATATCCGGACTTGACAAAATCTGCTAGGGTCTCATTGGTGACATTGGACCTCATCCAGTTGCAAGTAATGGGAGCTTTGGGAGGCATGGTGAAAGTCGGCAGTCTATGATAAAAGGAAAAACGTCCGGGTTAATTATGAGCCGGAAGCAATCTACAGTTCAATATCAAGGTGGCGGCTTATAAGGGGACTAATGGTATACACTTAAGTGCATGGGGCTATTTAAGCCGCCGAGGGATTGAGAATAATTTGATTGTCTACAGGCCTTATCACAGCTAAGCCGGAAATTTTTGTGGCGCATGATTTTCTTTAAGCCGGAAGGTTCTACGGCGCGTGGTTTCTTTAAACCGGAGCTGTAAACCGCTGAGATTCAATGATTGCAGTTTTTTACTAAGTGTGGTAAAACAGGTTTCACACACCGCAGTAAAAAATTTGGATCAAAATGGTCGGGTAAAGGAAAATTTTCTAGACCTAAAATACAGACGCAGGGGAGTTCTTGAGCTCGAATGAGGTCTTTATGCAGTGAAAAGAAGTCTACTTGTGTTTAAAATGGGTGCTAAACAGTCACCGCAATAGTTCTATGCAGATCTAAGATCAAAAGGAGCAGTAAGAAAGAAAACTACCGGAGTTTGTGGCAATGGCGACGAACACGAAGAACGCGGACGAACCCTACGGCAGATCTATTCTACAGGACTTACAGGAGCTGGAGAGCCGCGGAGGTTGTCGCGTTTCTCTGGTCCGATCAGGGTGATGCAGCGGCCTGAGCTGGTGACGACGAGGAGACCCGCGGCGGCGACAGCAGCAGAGCTCGGGCAGGGGAGCAGTGGCGCGAGGAAGAGGACGAAGGAGAGAGAGGTGGCTGGAGGCCCGTCGGGCCGGCCTATTTATAAGGCAAGCTCATGAGTGGGCGCGAGGATCAAGGAGTCCACGGCGTGGTTATCTCCTCACGAAACGCCTCGATTTTCGGGATGACAGTAAATGCAAAGATCCGTTGCGGATCTGGCGGAGTAAACAACGGGCTTAATGGAGGATGACGTCACGGCGGATTATCCGGAGTCCAGAGGATGACGTCACGCCGGGTTATGGCCTTCACACAAATGGTAAGCCGGAGATTTTTTCTGTCGAAAGAATTGAAGATTGACATGAGCCGGCTCAAATCAATCTGGGGCCTAATGTTGAGGATATAGACCTTAGAGTCACCCGCCAGGAGGGGCCGGGTTACTCATATGGTCATTACTAGAAGCCCGGCGCCAATCTTGAAGACGGTGGGCCAGAGATGGGCTTAAGACCCGGATATGGCTTAAGGCCCGTAGTTACAATCATTATTATGGTAGAACGTGTATTGTAAGGCAAGAATAGTTGAGAGTCCGAGCCGGACACTCTTATGAGCCGGCCGGAACTCTGAGAGCTGCTGGGCGTCAGCCTCCCTATATAAAGGGACGACCCGGCAGCGGTTTAGGGACAAGTACAATCTCATCGAGAGCCAGGCATAGCGGTTTAGCTCCCTGGTTATCGAAACCATAATCAATACCACCTCAAACTGGACGTAGGCTTTTACCTTCACCGTAAGGGGCCGAACCAGTATAAACCCTCGTGTTCCTTGTCCCGCATTAACCCCTTCAAGCTTCCTAGCTGCGATGGCTCCACGACTAAGTCCTAGCTCGAGGACATCTGCCGTGACAATTCCACGATAGGTTAGGTTCCTGTTCGGCAGCCTGGGCTAGCAGGGTGGATGTCGTTGAGTTTCTGTTTGTGTTTCTTCCGTAGTCGGATGTTGTTCTATGTATGATGTATTCTTGCGGCATTTGTATGCCTTGGATGTATTCCCATCTATGATGTAATGGATCGATGTAATGATATCCACCTTGCAAAAGCATGTCAATATGCGGTTCTATCCTTGGTGGGACCTTCGAGTCTCTTTAGGATAGTATCGCATATTGGGCATGAAAAGTTGGTATCAGAGCCTCGACCGACCATAGGAGCCCCCTTGTTTGATCGTGTAGTTTGGCCGTTGTTGAGTCTAGAAGAAAACTTTTTCGGAGTCTAGTTATATCAGAGAGTAGGAATTCTTTTTCCTCCTCAGCCCCCTTCGTCGCTCTGGTGTGAAAATCTTGACGTAGGTGTTTTGAATTACTCCTCTTCCCCTCCAAACTTTATTTAGGATCACGCGGTTAGTTTTCGTTCGTTGCGATGTCAGCTCTTTTCATCCAGTGCATTTCTCGTCCAGGTGATTCGATCCTCTTCATCTTTTGTGAGGTCCTCAGTTCTTTATGAACGACGTTGTTCACCCATGTGGAGTTGTCTTTCTTTTCCCACCTGCCACCCTTTTTCTTCTTGGAGTCGGAGTCCGTAATAGAGTATCCGTCCTAATCGTGTGAAGCCTTGCATTCTTTCCTAAATTAATTCAACCGGTGTTTTTCTCTTCAAGTTATTTGTCGGTTCCCCGTTCCAAGTTGCCTTTGTTTTCCCGCCCTCCCACCCTTTTTATTCCCGGAGTCTGAGCCTCTATTCGAGCATCAATTTCAGCCGTGCGGAACCTCTTCATTCGTTCCTCAATCATCTCAACCGATGAATTCTCATCAAGCTAATCGTTGCTCGTCTCATTTTCTTTTCCAGTGGATTCAATTCATGCTTTTTCATTGCTGATCATATTCCTTTCCTCGACTCAAGTGCTTTCTTTGCTCGTTCGCCTCTCGCCAGTTTATCTTTCCGGAGGGATGAAGACATCTCAGTAGATTCATGTTTGCAGTCAATTATTTCGAGGATATCACCTCATACAAGTCTTTCAGTTGTTCCGGTGCATCATTCCTCATTCAACAATCCTTTCCAACGGTTTTTCTTTTCAGTGGGCCCTAACCCACAGGTCTTTTCCCAGGATCTTACCAGACTCTTCTAATTTTTCCAGAGTTATTCTTTAATTGTTTCGAAGTTTGACATAAGAATGAATTTCATCAGTCAGATACTTTTCCAAGATCGATTTCAAATTATTTTCATTGTTGCCTCAACCTCTTCGCTTTTCATTCTACTGGAGTATCCCAACAATTTAGGTGATGCTTCTCGTCGTCATTCTCAACATTGGAAGACCGAAGAAGAGTTTCCTCTAAGTCTTGTCCATTATCTCGAAGATTCATGGTGCTAGCTTGTTGCTATCCTCTTATTTTGTTCCGCTCATTCGATTCTTCTCTTACCCATCCGGAGTTTTTCAGGAGTTATTTTTCCGTTTCGATTATCCGAAGGCCTTCAATTCAGAAGATTCCTTTGTTCCAAGTTTTCAGCTTCGTTCGTTCCCATATTTGTACCGACGCTTCATTCAAGCATTCTTTAATCAGTTCGCGATCTCTTCGTTCTCGTGCATCTTGATTCACTCAAGTATCTTCGTTAGTTTTCTAATTCTTCCCGGCGAGGAATTTTCTTTCTTCAGTCATTTTCAAATTCTTTCCCGCGGTTCGTTCGCTTCTCTTCGTTCGTTTTCGTTGTCACGGTGGTTCGTTTAAGATTTTCACTTCCATTCTTATTATATCAATTCATTTGTTCTTCCCAAATCGTATCGGTGGTTCGCTGAAGGCCTTCCCAAATTTGGTGCTATATCTCCCCCTAATCCTTTCCAACGAGAATAAGTTGTATGCAATCCATTGCTTCTCATCAATTTAATTGATGAAGGATAAGCATAACAAAGGTCTTATTCTTCTTTCATAAAGTGGAGTAATCTCTTCTTTCGGAGTTTGTTCTTCATATCACTTTCTCGGTTCTAAGTTGTTCATCTTTTCTTTTCTGGAGTTCCAAGCTTCTCGCTTGTCTCATCGCGAAGCTCCATCTAAATCATCGCAAGGCTTTAACCTTATTATTTTCATCCTCCAATCCTATCTCATCATTCTTTTGCACCGGAGTTCTTCAGGGTGGTCCATCAGGACTTAATTCATTCTTCAGGTGTTCATCAAGATTCTTGTTGGAGGAGCGCAAGTATCTATTCTTCTTGCATCTCAAAGTGCAATTAATTCTTCGTATTCTTTTAAAGTGGAGTTTTGCGTTTCTTCGTTTCTTCTCAGCTAGTCAATCAATTCCGTTTGTGGCCGGTTATTGCCTCATAATTTTGAGATGTTTTCCATAAGACCAAAACAAGCTTATTTTTTTCGATGTTGAATTTCCAACAACTTCGTTCAAACCTTATTCGTAAGGATGCTTTTCAAACTCATTTATGGTAGAAGATGCCATTTCTTCTTCATTCTTTTCATTCCACTCTTTTAATTCTTTCCGGAGGTATTGTGTTATTCCTCTCGTCAAGTATCGTTCCATCTTCTCAAGTTCATGTTCTATTCCAGTCCATGTTCAACCGGGATGCTATCACAATTCTTTCGTTCTTATTCCTTTTCTATCTTCTTCTAACCAGAGTAGTTTCAGAGTCTATCTTATTAATTGAGCTTTTGATTCTCATCATATTCGCCGTTCCTCTTTTATACTCGAGTGTTCTCGACTTTGTTCATCTTCTCTCTTGCGTTCTTGTTTCACCTCATCCTCTTTTCATCCGTCTCGTTCCTAAGATTTCGGGACGAGATCTCTTATTAGTGGAGGAGAGTTGTAACGCCGTGAGTCCGATGCGCCAGGTGTCTTCCAGTTATTCGCCGTCGTTGCCATGTCATTGGCTTGCGTGTTGAACTTTGCCATGTCATCATGTGCATCTCATTTGCATTCATGTTCGTCTCTTGCATCCGGTCTCTTTCTCCATTGTCCGCTTCGGCATCCGACACTCTCACATGCACCCGCTGCACCTCTCAGACCTTGTTTCATGAGCGGGAGAAAAACGTTCTCAGAATGGGCCGAGATTTGTCGAGTGGCCTTGGTATATCATGAGTAGACCGCCTGTCAAATTTCGTTCCATTTGGAGGTCATTTGATGCCCCAACGGTTAACCATGTAACCGAGAAACCCCTCTCTCTTTGCATCCGAGCACCCCACCACAACAACCAACTAGCCCATCTAAACCCCCTACGTGCTCTCCGTCGTTGGATCATGATCGTGTGGGCGAAAACCGCACCTCATTTGGACTCTCCTAGCTCCCTCTACCTATAAATAAGTCCCCTCCTTCGAAATCTCGGCGAAATCCGGGGACGCCACGTCATCACCGCTGCCTCCTCAACCAACCAGCGCCCTCCACGTCACCTCCCGTGCCTCCCACCGCGCAGGGCCCGCCGGAGCCCATCGCGGGCCCTCACAGGGCCGTTCCCCCGCCGGCGCCAGGCCTGAGCAGCCCGGCTCTCCGCCACCGCTCCGCCCGAGCTCCGCGACCCCGCCGCCGGCCATCCTCGCTCCGCCGAGCATCCCGTCGCTGCTTCCTACCTCGCCGGACCCTGCTCCGCCGTCGACCTCCGCCGCCCGCGCGCGGATCTGGCTTGCCGTGGTCGCCCCGCGCCGTCGACCTCCACCGCGCCGCCACCATGGCTGCCCGAGCTCGGAGCTCATGCCACCAGCGTCCCGCGCCGCCCCGTGCTCCAATCCGGAGGGCCGCGCCCGGATCCGGCCGTCGGCGCCCGTCGGCGCCCGTCTCCGCCCGTCCCCAGCCCCGTTGAACCCTCTCCGACCACCCTCCGCAACTCCGGCGACATCTCCAGCGAACTTCGTAATCCGCGCCCGGGTCGAACCCTAGATCCGGAGGTGATATTTTCGTCCAAGTCCCAAATATTACTACATTATGTGCTCATGTTTATCATGCTATATCTCCATGCATATAGCTCCAATTTGCACATATGATATATCGAAATGTTCGCCTCGTGATGCTCTTCATGGTTGTCTACTGTTGTATGCCTCTTTGAGTTCATCTTGATGCCCTAATCATTGCCGCAAAAGTGCTATATGATGTTAACCTGCTGACATTGTTATAACATGCTGATTTGTCATTTTCGTTGCATTTTGTGTGTGTATCCTATGAGCATCATGTCTACATGTTTTTGGATCGTTTCCATGCCTTCTTTATAGTGGAGTAATCCATGTATTTTTATGTACCTTGTGGTGAGTGCACCAAGCTTAAAAAGTGTGCTACATGATGTTTGTTGTTTTCTGACACTTAGTGATGTTGCCAAGTCTGTAACTGTTATAGTATGTTGCTATGTTAGTTTGAAGCTACCATCTATTCCACGCATAATCTGGAGATGCCTACTTGTGATGTTTTGGTGTCCATGTTGTTCTTTATTATGCCATGCCTTTTGATGCCTCGCATATGTCTTGTAGCATATGTTTTCATTGTCACGAACATGCCTAAATGATTTTCCAGTTTTCTGTTAACTTCATGATACTATGTTGTGAGCTTGTTATTGATTGATCTATGCCTCTTTTGGTGATGCTTCTTTGACACGATTTGAAGTATGCTATGAGATTTTAGTCCACATGCTAAGTTTGTTAATTTGGGACTTCATATGACCTCTGTTCCAAGCTTGCAAACATGCTATGTTGATGTTGCTGTTCTGCATTCCCTGATTTCCTCCAAGTCCGAGAATCAGTTTGTATCATGTCGCATATTACCTTGTTGTTTGCCTTTGATCTAGGGCTCATCTGGAGATGCTTTGTAATAATGTTTTGCCATGTTTAACATGTACTTTAATGCCATGCTTTTGTTTGCCATGTTCTTGCACTATATCATCTCTGTTTCATGCCTCCAACATGTCAACATATTACTCCTGCTCACATGTATGCCCTGTTTTTCACTGTCATAATCTGTGTTATTAAGTTGCTTTTTGCATTGATCATCTTGGATTAATCCTGATGCCTATGAACCTGAACCATAAATGTTATTTGGAGCATGTTATCTATACTTTGACTGCATGTCAAGTTTGTGCTTATATGATTCCTGTAGCATGTTGTTTCCTTAATTGCAAAGTGCTTAGTTGCTGTTTTGCGCAGATTGTGTTTGAAACTTGTATGGAGTGTGTGTGTTGAACCGTTGCTCCGTTTTGAGCATGCTCTATATGAAACTTGCTTAATTTTGCGTATATTTTCATATTACCTTGTTGCATCCATGTTTTGGAGTGTTGTGATCTTGTTTTGCTTGCTTTTGCATCAATGCCATGTTTAATTTGTTTTGCTCATATCTTCGAGGCCGTAGCTCCGAATTAAACGAACTGTACATGTAACTTGACTAGAAAACCGTGTAGATCATCTTGGTGCACTTTTACTTGATGTTTAACAACTTCAACATTGTGTTCTAATCAGATCTAGACCAATTTCGAAATTTGCATATGAGGACTTACCAGAATTGTTATATGTTGTTTCCGGCCTCATTTAAACTTGTTTTGGTGTGTTGCTCTTGTATGCATCATCTCTTGCCATGAGTAGCATCATGTAGAATTTTCATGCATCATACTTGCTTGAGCATCATGTCATGTTTATGTGTTGTGTGTTTACCATGTTGTTTGCTTCTTTCGGGTTGTGCTACTTCTCGATAGTTCCTGTTTCGTTGCGATTGTGAGGATTCGTTCGACTACGTGGCTTCGTCTTCTTCATGGACTCGTTCTTCTTCCTAGCGGGATTTCAGGCAAGATGACCGTCACCTTGGATCTCACTACTATCTTTGCTATGCTAGTGGTCTCGATGCTATCGCTATGTCGCGCTACCTACCACTTGTTTTTAAGCCTCCCAAATTGTCATGATAACCTCTAACCTTTTTGTAACGCTCCGGATCCGATGCGCCAGGTGTCATCCAGTTATTCGCAGTCGTTGCCATGTCATTTGCTCGCGTGTTGCATCTTGCCATGTCATCATCTGCATTGCATCCTCATGTTTTCAAAACTTGCATCCGGCCTTTTTCCCCATTGTCCGTTTCGCGATCCGACTCTGCCACACGCGCCCGTCGCCCCTCTCAGACCTTGTTTCGTGAGCGGGAGAAAAACGTTCTCGGAATGGGCCGAGATTTGCCTAGTGGCCTTGGTATAGCACTGACAGACTGCCCGTCAAATTTCGTTCCATTTGGAGGTCGTTTGATGCCCCAACGGTTAACCGCGTAGCCCGAAACCCCTTCTTTTGTGCAGCCCAACACCCCTCCAAATCAGCCCACTACCCCAGCAAAACCCCTCCATGCTCGTTCGTCACGATCGTGTGGGCGAAAACCGCACCTCATTTGGACTCTCCTAGCTCCCTCTATCTATAAAAGTCCCCTTCCCCGAAATTCGCAGTCCAAACCCTAGCCCCGCTCCCCTAGCGCCGCCGGACATGTCCGCATCATCGCCGGACGCATCCACCGCCGCCAGCCACGTCGCCCGGCCAATCCTCGCGCGCCACCTCAGCTCCAGCCGGCGCCCCGGCCAACCAGATCCGGCCATGTGGCGCCGTCGCTCCCCACCGTGCCGCGTCCCGCGCGAGCCCGACCGCGCCGCCGCTCGGCCCGAGCGCCGCCCGCCTGCGCGCTTCGTGCCCGCCGCCGAGGAGCTCCGTGCCGCCTCCCGGCCCGAGCGCCGCCGCCCCGCGCCCTCTCCTCCGCGCCCACAGGCTGGCCCCGCCTCCGCCGCCTCGGACCTCGCCGCTGGTGCGCCGCCCCACCCTGCGTCGCCGGCGCCTCGCCGGATCCCGCGCCGGCCACCGCGCGCCCAGAGCCGCCGGTCGCCATCGTGCTCCGCCCCGCCGTCCCGCACCGGAGCCGCCCGCCGGCGCCGCGCTCCCGCGCCTCCGCCGCCTCCTCCTCGGGCTCCCGCCATCTCCCTCCTCTCCGGCACCAACTACGGTGACCCGATCCGGCCCTGCCTCGATCCGCGCGCCGAAACCCTAGATCCGTTTCGGAGGTGATTTTTCTACTAAGTCCCCGAATTGTTGCATTATGTTGATCTATTCTTCATGCCATAATTTCGTGCTCGGTGCTCCGATTCATGCGTGTAATATATCAAAATGTTTACCATCAGATTCTCTTCATTTGGTTCCATTGTGCCATGCTTGTTTGAGATCATCTTGATTCCCTAATCATCGTTGCAAGAGTGCTATATGATGTTAACTGCTGTCTGTTATCAGAACTTGGTGATAGCAAGCATGGTTAAACCGGATATTATTGTCGGGTTATGCAATCTGTTAAGCATATGATGGGGGTTTAAACAGGGTCCAATGTTATATGGTGGATCACGGTTTACGGTATAAGCCGCCATGACAGCTATGATACTTCTGATCTATCAGTAAATGTTTGGCTGAGTGATGGATAAACAGGTTTCACAGACTGGAACTATAATTTTGGATCTGCAGCAGCTCAGAAAATGAAGAACAAAGGATAAACCTAAGGTTATCAATTTAAACCACTTGATAACCTAAGGATTATTAAATGTTTGGCTGAGTGTATTGTGCAGAAAAAGTTTGTGTGCTCCGATGAGATCTTGTATGGAGGGAAGGTGTTCTGATGTTGAAAACAAGTGTTAAACTGCTACCGCGCAAGCTTCGTACCGTGTTCAGATTAAAAGGCAGCTTGAGATACAGAAGAAAATGAAGAACAACAAGAACATTGACGAACTACCCAAACCCTAGTACAGGTCTGCGAATTGTGGGAGATGAGCACTTACAATGTGGGTGAATAGCGGTGGTGCGCCGGTGATCTCTGGTCCAGTCAGGTTGATGCAGCAGCTTGAGTTGGAGCAGTGGACGGAGGTCGGCGGCGGCGGAGCTTGAGCACGGGTGTGGCGTTGCGGGGAAGAAGATGAAGACGAGGAGGCAAGGGGGGGAAATGATAAAGACCCCGTCCCTATTTATAAGAGGATGGATACAAGGTATGCGCGGGAATCGAGGAGGCCGAAATTATCATGTATATGGACGCCTCGATTTTCGGGATGATCATTAAGATAAGGATCAGTTAAAGATGTTCTGGGCCTCGTGCAAAATTAATGTGAAATGACATCATGGCCGGTTAACATAATTCTGTGAGCTGACGTCATGGCGGGTTACAGCAAAGTCGTTAAACAGGCGATGCAAGATTTTGACAAGTCAGGTATTGAAGATTGATGTGAACAGGTTCAAATCAACATGGGCCTAATGTTGGGGATATAACTACTGGGTATGAACCGCCCAGGAGGGGCCGGGTCATACCACTGGTGACTTATCGATGAAGATGGCGGGTCATGCAAGCCTATTGACGGCCCAAGACCCAGAGGCGACTTAAGGCCCAAGAGGATGAACCGCCATATGTATGACTTGTATTGTAAGGCAAGCTTGGTTAGTCACCGAGCAGGACACGTTGTGTATGAGCCGGCCGGGACTCTGTAAGCCGTCGGGCATCAACATGTGTATATAAAGGGGTGACCCGGCGGCGAGTTAAGGAAAAGAAAGAAGAGATTGAGAACTAGGTCAAGCGTATTCACTCCCTGGTAATCGAAACCCAAGCAATACAATCCCAAACTGGAGTAGGCCTTTACCTCCACCGCGAGAGGCTGAACCAGTATAAACTCTCTGTGTCCTTTGTCCTGTTTAACCCCTTTAAGCTAACCAAGTTGAGATGGCTCCATAACTAAGTCCTTACGCTAGGACATCTGCCGTGTTAAGTCCACGACAGTTTCCATGAGCATGAACACAAGTGTTCAAGGTCGACCCTCACTTCTCCAATGCATAACCTTCCAATCACTTCTCTTTTTGAAAAAGTTTCTAGGCATAAGAAGCAAGTAAAAAAAATTGTATTTCCATTTTGTAATTTTTTTGTTTGTTTCACCCACAACTAAAGAAAAACAAAAGGGAAAACAAAATCTACTTAGTGAAGAAAGCAAACAGGCATACACAAAAATATCAACCCCACGCTATTGCTTCCCGACAACTGTGCCAGAAAAGAGCTTGATAATCCCCAAGTGCAACGAATCATTGTAGCAATTTCCAAAGGTGGAAGTGATAAGTATGGAGTGTTGAACCCAGAAGGAGCTAAAGGTAAGATCAATATTCTCTCAAGTCCCATCAGCCACTGATACGACTCTACGTACACTGAACGTTTACCTCCATCTAGAAACGAGAAATAAAACTACGTTGTGGGTATGAAGAGGATAACTTTGCATCATATCGGAGAACTAAAATATAAAAGTAGGTGTTGTTAACATAAAGTTAGAATATATTAATATATATTATAAATAGCGAGTGTGGAATAATGATGGGTCGGTGTGCGGAATTGTCCTAGGCAATTGTTAACAAGATCGGTAGTCGTCATTGCAATTTTATATGAGGGACAGGCATAAGCTAACATACTTTGTCTCCTTGGATCATATGCACTTATGATTGGAACTCTAGCAAGCATCCGCAACTACTAAAGATCATTAAGGTAAAACCCAACCATAGCATTAAAGCATCAAGACCCCTTTATCCCATACGCAACAACCCCCTTACTCGGGTTTAAGCTTCTGTCACTCTAGCAACCCACTATAAGCAAATCATGAACGTATTGCAACACCCTACAGCAGGAATCCCTCACGTGCGCGCGGCACGGAAGGCACCATAGGACAGCACCAAAATAAAACATACAACTCAAACCAATCAAGATTATCAATCAACCCAAAAGACAAAAGAAATATACTCAAAACATCATAGGATGGCAACACATCATTAGATCATAATATGTGGCATAAAGCACCATGTTCAAGTAGGGGATCACGGCGGTGTGCGGGAGACTGGACCGCGTAAAAGAGATGAGGATGGTGATGTTGATGAAGACAATCACCGTGGCGATGGTTCCCCCGGTGGCACTCCGGCGCCACCGAAAGAGAGGGGGAGAGAGTCTCCCCCTTGTGCTTCCTCCTCCATGGCCTCCCCCTACATGGGGAGAGGTTCTCCCTCTCCTCCTTGGCCTCCATGGTGATGATGGCCCCCTCCGGCAGGGTGCCGGAGAGGGCCTAGATTTATTTTTTGTGGCTACAGAGTCTTGCGGCAGCGGAACTCCCGATCTAGGTTTATTTTTGAGGTTTTTGAGATTTATAGGAGGTGTTGGCGTCGAGGACAAGTCAAGGGGTCCACGAGCCGACGACAAGGTAGGGGGCGCGCCCTAGGGGGTGGGGGCGCCCCCCACCCTTGTGGTTACCCCGAGACTCCTCTCTAGTATCTTTTCACTCCAGTATTTTTTATATTTTCCAAAAATATTCTCCGTAAATTTTCAACCCATTCTGAGAACTTTTATTTCTACACAAAAATGACACAACGGTAGTTCTGCTGAAAACAACATCAGTCCTGGTTAGTTCTAATCAAATCATACCAAAACCATATAAAATTGTTATAAATATGGCATGAATACTTCATAAATTATAGATATGTCGGAGACGTATCATGGATCAGGGTTAATATTTACATCACAATTGAAGTCAAAGTTGTGAGAAGGTTTTAAATTAAAATTGATCGATGCTTTCATTATCCGCAACTTCCCCCAGCTCTGTCTAAATCAACGAGGCATGTTGGGAAAAAAGTAGCTGTCAGGAGCATCCCGATCATTTTGTGCAGTTCCATTAAATAGAGCTCAACGTCCCTGTTCCAAAGATATTAAGTGTGATTACATCATAGAGGACTGTTGATGAAACAATAAACACACAAGTAGAAGCTGGTCACCTTTGCAGTCTCTCTTAAAACTAACTAGTTGGAGAAGATTAAGCAAATAGTTGGAGAGAATTAGGCTCGGAGTTGGATGAGGAGGATAGAGCAAAACCAATCTCCCTTTGTGCAGTCACACTGAAATGTAGAGACGTTGCCCGTGTGACATTTTAGTAGAACTGCACAAAACACTCTTAAGAAAAAAGTGAATTGTGAAGTTCACCAAAAGGTCACAATAGCAACGAGGTGAAATGGATATCCATGTTTGCAAAAAAGAGGTATAAAGGGAACAATCACTGGCCAATAACAGTTGATGACACATATGGCGACAAAAAAGAAGCATATTCCTTGTCCTAAGGGAATATAATAGCACGGTTGTGTTTATCTAAAATGGTGTGACGACGAGATTGCAATATGGAAAGTACGCCGGACGAGCTACGTTTTGGGCAAAGAGCTAGGGAAGATCCACATGCAAGATTTTCCACATGCAGCGACGTGGGAAGATGGGCAGTGGAGCAAGGCCGGAGGGGATACCTGGGGGTCGTCGAGATGTAACTAGGAGGGTGGTGGCGGGCGGGATCTTCCCATACTACGGCAGCGAGCAAGTGGCGTACGCCCTACCACGCCGGAGCTTGGTCAGAAAGAACGGTGGGTACCGCAGATCGGGACGTGCTGCCTCGGCGCCGTCGAATGGAAAAACGATGCACATCCTCCCTTTCCGCCGGCAGATGAGATGCGGCCGGATCAGTGACCAACGGTGAGAGAGAGAGAGAGAGGCCACGGCCGCCTTGTGTGAGATACTCTAAAGAGAGACAAACCCCGGCAGGCAGGCTCCATTATATATAGTGGAGCGGACTACCTTTTTCTCCATAAAAAATCATTTTATATTCTGTGTATGTGCCATTGAGAAATATAACTTTATTTTAAAATAGTGCGCCAACGCATCAAGTCGAACTTTGTTTCGTGCACGCATGGTACACGACCTCCGTAGGTAAAGAACCGCTACACGCACTTAAATTGGCATGTGGACTGCCATTTTGTAAAGAAATGAGCTCCATCGTGTACCCGCCCGGGTGTGGCTGGGCACGTAGCGTGAGTATGTGCACCTATTCTCTTCGTGTACGTACACCACCTACGTGGGTTTGTGCGAGAGAGAGATACGAACGTAGAGAGACATAGTGTGTGTGTTCGTGAGTGTTGATGATATTCCAAACAAAAAATGTGTTGATGATATTCCAAACAAAAAACATACCATATGCAATGTGTGTGAAACAGAGGCCTGGATAAATCGTATATATAGAGGGGGCAATCCTTGAGAAGAGAGTGGAGGTATTATCGGCGTGAGGTATCCATAGAACCGAAGAGAGGGGTGAATTGTGTGTGTGTGTGCGCGCGATCGATAAAGAGTGTCATCGAATTTGTGTGTGCCCGCGTCAAAGATATAGGGTGGCTGGCCTACTGAAACGTGAGAGGGGACAGGTGCAGTTTGTCTCTGTGGCATGGATACCTAACTACAGCGCTCGACTATCGGTGTGTGTGGAGGGGTGGGGGGCAGAGACCTAACTATAGAGGTACAATGGCTAGTATATGTGTGGAGGAGGAGAGAGACCTACCTTATGTATTGAGGAAGATCGGTCGGCATCCATGCATATGTGTAGGAAAGGAATAAGGTTGGGAGAGAGACAAAGCTAGAGTGTCGGAGGGGTTGGTGGTGGAGTTGCTTCTCACAAATGGTGGGAGAGGCCTGCTAGACAAACGGAGGGCACGCCTGCAATATTAATAACAGAGGGGGATGCCTGCCTGTCTGTGCACGTGCGTGTAAGAGACGGGTCAGGAGGCATGCACGAATGATGAGGGGGGGGGGGGCGATATGGCTGTGGTAAGCAGATGTAACTACATAGGAAGATCAATCGTCCTTTGTCGGAGAAAGGGAGAGACATAACTTGTGAGGTACGTCGATCGATGCGTGGGGAAAAAGAGTTATACTCGACCTAGGTATATGTAGGGAGATCGATCGGTATACATGCATGTATGTGTTAGAAGCAAATAAGGCCCGAAGAGAAGGATAGAGAGAGAAGGATGCAGCTAGGAGGTGGTGCGAGAGGCATACTATGTCGAGGGGGGAGGACTGTGCGAGTACGAGATCGATGAAAAGAGGGGCTGGAGTGAGGCATGGACGGTGAGAAGAGAAGAGGGAAAGCTTGTGTTTGTGGTAGGCACACCTGGCTAGAGAGGCATATCGATCAGTGTGTGTGCCGGAAAGAAGGAGTTGGGGGGCCTACACACACCGTGGGTGAACGACGTAAAGTGAAAATATGAATGTGCGCGATGGAGCTAGAGAATGCTGAGGGAGGGTGACAGGGAGGCGAGCGTGTGCATGCATGAGAGAAAGTTAGCGCTAGCTACAAAGATAAGAGGATTGTGTGGGTGTAAAAGATGAATAGAGATCATAATTCAGTATAAAAGTGGATTCGGATATTTGAAGAATATATCATAGTGTTTTAAACCGACGCATGCATGAATGTATAATGGTGATACGCATGGTGTGGTTATGAACATGTTATACTACATACAATATATAGACCATTTATTTGAATTTGTGATAATGCATGGCTTTTGCAGCTCAGGGCTAAATACATGTCATAATGTAGGGGGCGGGGCACTATACTTTGTGTGATAAACACAGTGTACATATGAAACATGGTTTAGATTATGAAGATCTAGTTAGTACATCAAGTGTACTATTATTTGGAATCAACATCAAGTGTATTCAAAAAATTTAATTCGAGTTCATATAGTGCACATAGTTCATATCTATCTCTATAGTAATCATGTGGTGTGTTGTTAAGATAATACACGAATGATGGTTTAAGTCTTATTCAAATAGAGAAGAGAATTAAAATTTAGTTCGAATTGCAGCGGTAGTTGATGTCTACTACACAACTTGTTCTTGTAGACTCGTGTTGGGCCTCCAAGCGCAGAGTTTTGTAGGACAGTAGCAATTTTCCCTCAAGTGGATGACCTAAGGTTTATCAATCCGTGGGAGGCATAGGATGAAGATGGTCTCTCTCAAACAACCCTGAACCAAATAATAAAAAGTCTCTTGTGTCCCCAACACACCAAATACAATGGTAATTTGTATAGGTGCACTAATCGGCGAAGATATGGTAATAAAAGTGTAGTAATGAAAGTAGATATTGATCTTTGTAACAGGAACAATAAAAAACAGCAAGGTAGCAATTGATAAAACGGAGCACAAATGGTATTGCAATGCTTGGAAATGAGGCCTAGGGTCCGTACTTTCGCTAGTGCAATCTCTCAACAATGCTAATCTAATTGGATCATATAACCATCCCTCAAAGTGCGATAAAGAATCACTCCAAAGTTCTTATCTAGTGGAGAACATAATAAATTGTTTGTAGCAATTCTTTTCGATCGATCTATCCAAGAGTTCGTACTAAAATAACACCAAGTTATTCTTTCCGATCGATCTATCAAGAGTTCGTACTAAAATAACACCAAGTTATTCTTTCCGATCGATCTATCAAGAGTTTGTACTAAAATAACACCAAAGCAAATTCATATTCATAACACTCAATCCAACACAAAGAACCTCAAAGAGTGCCCCAAGATTTCTATAGGAGAAACAAAAGACGAGAACGTGCATCAACCCCTATGCATAGATTACCCTAATATCACCTCGGGAATCCGCGAGTTGAGTGCCAAAACATATCTGAAGTGAATCAATATAATACCCCATTATCACCACGAGTATTCATATGCAATAAATATATCAAGTGCTCTCAAATACATAAAAGTATTCAATCCGATAAAACAAAATCTCAAAGGGAAAACTCAATTCATCACAACAAGATAGAGAGGGAGAAACACCATATGATCCAACTATATTAACAAAGCCCGCGATACATCAAGATCATGCCATCTCAAGAACACGAGAGAGAGAGATTAAACACATAGCTACTGGTACAAACCCTCAGCCCCGAGGGTGGACTACTCCTTCCTCATCATGGTGGTTGCCGGGATGATGAAGATGGCCACCGGTGATGATTTCCCCCTCCGGTGGAGTGCCGGAACGGGGTCTAGATTGGTTTTTTTGTGGCTACAGAGGCTTGAGGCGGTGGAACTTTGGATCTAGGATTAGCCCCAGGGTTTTTTGAATATTTGGCAAATTATAGGGCGAAGAGGCGGTGAGGGAGGCCACCGAGGTGGGCACAACCCACCTGGGCGCGCCTGGGCCCCCAGGGGCGCCCTAGTGGGTTGTGCTCTCCTCGGAGCTTCCCTCTTTCTTTGCCCCACCGGGTGTCTTCTGGTCCAGAAAAAATCTCCAAAAAGTGTCACTGCGTTTGGACTCCGCTTGGTATTGATTTTCTGCGATGTAAAAAACAAGCAAAAAACAACAACTGGCACTGGGCACTATGTCAATAGGTTAGTCCCAAAAAATGATATAAAGTTGCTATAAAATGATTGTAAAACATCCAAGAATGATAATATAACGGCATGAATACTTCATAAAATATAGATACGTTGGAGACGTATCATCATCCCCAAGCTTAATTCCTACTCGTCCTCGGGTAGGTAAATGATAAAAGAAATAATTTATGAAGTGCGAATACTAGCAAATGCATAAGTTTGATCAATGATAATTTCAATCACTTTTCCTAGCATCATAACAGCAATTCTTTCTCGTAAAACGTCTCATGTTAAAGTAGCAACCAATTCACATGTTGAGGTTCAAACAATGAATTATCTTGAAACTCAAGAACCTATATTCTTAGTCACCAAACAATTGCAATTCAACTTATTCAACAGACTCTAAGTAAGAGCTCCACACACTCAATCATCATATGGTCTTCCATGATTGCTAGTACTCAAAGCATATTCTTAGAAAAAAATGGCATCCATCGAACACAGAGAAAGATAGGGGCTTAATATTTTGCCTCCCAACTCATTTATCATAGAGATAATTGTCAATAGTAATAAATCATGATCAAATATATTTGACTGGTCATATGTTGTCGGTGCAACAAACCCTGGGTCCGTTGCCCAGACTGTGTACAGGACCAAGACTAGCCAGAGACACAAGATACCACTACGAGAAGAACCTCCCTTGCCGGGCAGGCGAGCCTGGCAAGGTTGGGGTTACCCCGGAAGCAAGCCTCCAAGATCGCCCCGGCAGGCCTCCCGGGGCTCGCGGAGACAAACCAGTCCACCGCACCACCTCACAGCGACGCACGTCGTCGATCAGTGCGGTGTCAAGCTCCTAAGTGACTAAGTGGCTGCTTCCTGCCACATGGCAGCCACTTCCTACAGAAAATACCTCCAAACGACACTCGTCATGAGACATGTCAAGCAAGCAGGCGCGAAGCTGGCAAAATAGCCCGGCAAGTCCTGCCAGGCACGCTGTGCTGTGACACTGAGCGGCGCGTTTAATGTGCTCTGTTAGCCTGAAGAGTTAGGTATGATAGCACTGTTTGCTATCTAATCAGTATGTAAAGACTGATTTGCCACTGTGGTAACCCCTTCATCTATGAAAGAAGGCCCATGGCAACCGAAGAAATGATCGGACCCTCACACATTCATACACGCCTAGCCACTCTCACCCCAAGGCAACGCTGCCGGGCAAGAGCGCTGCGTTTTACGCCATTTTCCACCATCAATCCACCAAAGCGGGAGTGGGGTTTTACGCCTTGCGGCGGCCCGAACCTGGGTAAAACTGCCCGTGTGATCTCCGTCGTGCTGTGGTATGCTTCTTCGCTCTTTGTGCAACGTGCCCATCCCCCGACGAACCAAAAGGGGCTCACGGCCCCATAGGTGGTTGTGGTTTCCCGCGACATCTTTGATGCGCCAGGTAGGGGGATCACTTGCGCGAACCCGAGAGCGTAAGCAACGCGTCACCTTCATCGCCATTTTCATCATCCACGACTCCATCGATTATGGCGCCCAAGAAGAAGTCCGGTGCCGCAGCTCACCCGTCTACCTCGAAGGCCCTGCCGCCTGCGACCGCCGACGCCGCGGGGAATGCGGAGGCGCATGAGGATGTGGGCGCTGCGGGGGACGTGGTCGGCGCAGGCTGCATTGTCACCACCTCCCCCGTAGCCGAAGCAGGAGCGGGAGGCACAGGAGAAGGACAGCACCAACAACATCCCGGCAACCACGCTTCGTGAGGTACGGGTAGAGAAATTATTCCTTCTGTCCCTCCCGGCCTGGCCGAGGGGCATGGTCATGGCGGTGACATGCGTCTCGAGACGAATCACAATCCTTCGGCCGCTCCCACCGTGTTCGCGGTCGCAGGACATGCACCGCTCCGGATCAAACTGGCCCAGCCGATGCTCCGAACGGGGTCATTGGTCCCCACGCGCCGGCACCTCGTCACCACGCCATCCCAGCGACTGGTTCCCGACGACGGGAGCCCGGCGCCGCCACTGCCAGCACCGTCAGGAGCCGGGCTATGTTGCGATCTACATCATCATCACCAATGCCAAGCACCGCTTCGGAGGCCATGGCATGAGCCCAGTTGCTGCTGAGGTTTCCGCCCGCAGCTGATCAGATGGATGAGTGGAGAGCCACCATTCAGAGTTTGATTGGCTTTGCCGAGGCTGGAGGCTCACAGCGAGCTGGCCCGCCACGGCCTCCCCAGACGATGACGGCGGCCCACGCTGCTGGCCGTGTGGAAGGGGCCACCCCCACGGTGCAATCCCCACCACGGCAACCAGCGCGAGGGCCACGAGACCAAGAGCTTGATGACGTCTCGATGGCTTCGTCCGATCCACGAGCACGTCAAGGCCGACGGCGAGCCCCGGAGGACAGGCGGATGGAGGGCGCGCACATCACCATCGAGCGACGCTGCGGCAACCACCACCAGTCCAATGGGCGCGATGGCCCCAACGTCGACGAGCCTGTGCTCGGCAGAGGCGGGTACCTGCCTTTCGAGGCTGGGTGTCCTGCCTTCACCCGTGAGCTACGACAAGTCTGTTGGCCGTCCGCTCACATGTTCAAGCCAGAGATACCAGAGAAGTATGATGGGAGACTGAACCCGGTAGAGTTCCTGAGCATCTACACCATCGTTATTCAAGCTACCAGGGGAAGAGATGAGAAGGTTTTTGCCAACAACTTCCCTTTGGTGCTCGAGCCAAACGTGAGGTCCTGGCTGATGCATCTGCCGGAGAACTCCATCTCGACTTGGGCTGACATGTGCCGTGAGTTTGTTGGCACCTTCACGGGCGGCCACCAAGAACTAGGACGGCCCAGCGATTTGCAGCTTCTCCCTCGGAAGGAAGGAGAGACCCTGCGGAAGTACATACACAGGTTTAGGCGAGTCCACAGGAATATTCCAGATGTTCACCCAGTAGCTGTGATAGCTGCATTCAGTCCAACGTACGCAACCATCGGATACGTTCCAAGATGAACGTCCGGTTGCCCAAGACTGTGGAGGAACTTTACACCTTGGTGGACAAGTGTGCTCGGGTGGAGGAGGGGAGTAAACTCCCTGGAAAGAAGATGGCGTCGACGTTGATTCAGAAGATGACGACGAGGCCACCAGTCAGAAGAAGAAGAACATGAAGCGCAACAAGAAGCGCAAGGATAAGGCTGTGCTGACCGTTGAGGGATCGGGCACGCTTAGTACTGGCAAGAAGGCCAAGGCCGAAGCCCCCGGCAAGGAAGTTGCCACGTGCACTGACTCCCAGGAGGCTGCGGCTATCGAGAAGGCTAGGAGAGGTGATGGGCCGTATTACAAGATTCATCGGACCAAGGGCCACGATCTCCAGGAATGTCATCAGGTTGAGTAGCTCGTCAAGAAGTAGATGGCTAAATATGAGAAGCATGATAAGGAAAAAGGCCAGAATGGCGCTGGCGGGAAGGGCCGAGGCGGTGAAGCAAATCGCCCCGGCAAGGCTCTTCGGAACCAAGGAAAACCCACTAGGGGCCGAGAGAAGGAGGATTGCAATGATGAAAGTGATGGAGGGGATGAAGAGGAAACCCGTGAGCAGGAATTCCAGAAGGCCTCGGACGTCCTGTGCATTGACGGGGGTGCATCTCTGCACTCCTCTCACTGCCAACCTAAACGGTGGGCACGTGAGGTCAACGCCGTGGAGCGAGCGGCAGAATCTCAGAAGCCGCTCATGTGGTCACGTACGCCTGTCATCTTTGACAAAGAGGACCATCCTGACCGCACCACCGCGGTACGGTGCTTGCCGTTGTTGGTTTCACCAACGATTCGCAACCTCAAAGTCACAAAGATGTTTGGTTGACGACGGGGCTAGGTTGAATCTGATTTCCCCAAAGGTCATCAGCAAACTTCAGATAGCAGAGGAAGAACTCAAAGTCGCGGGCATGTTTCAAGGAATCAACCTCGCTAGGAGTCATCCTAAGGGAAAGATCACATTGCCAGTGACATTCGGAGGAGAGTTGAACTACCGGACTGATAAGCTTGTGTTTGATGTGGTCGACCTCCCCCTGCCGTACAACGAAATCCTTGGACGCCCAGCTCTGGCAAAATTCATGGCAGCATCCCACTATGCCTACAACACCTTGAAGATGCCAAGGCCGGTGGGTGTCATTTCTGTTCCGTCAGACGAGAAGGATGCAATTATTTGCGTGGATAAGATGTACTGGGACACAGTCGCGGCAGAGGCCGCAGAAGCCGCAGTTCCCGCCAAGGAAGGCAGACGAAAGAAGAAGGCTGGCAGGGACATCAGCAAGGAATCCGGGAAGCGTACTGTTGGTGTCCTGGGAACAGGGGTGCCCAGACTTGCCTGCCTGCGGCCCGTGGCGTGGCTCCATCAACGGCTCGGTACGGCCCAGCATCAGCAGCAACGACTCAAGACCCTTGCGAGGGGCCAGGCCTCGTGAGGCGGACGACACCAAGACCTCCCTGGGGGCAGCCTCACTAGGCTGGCTCCCAAGGAGTGGAGATATCTATGCAAGGTGCACCTCGCGAGGTTCACGTGACGTGAGCCATGACGACCAAGGCCAGGCGGGCGCCAGCACGCGCAGTTTACCAGTTTCCTCTTTGGTGCTAAGGAGGCAAGCGCAGGCGCGGAGTCACGAGGAATCAAGCAAAAGTTTCCATTCCGGTGCAACGAGACCAAGACCGCTAGGACGACAGGACGGAGGTCATCGCGGAGCCCACTGTAGTGTCACCACTAGAGCCTTTTGCAGGCGAAGACTACTTTTGTCAGGATAGCTTGTACTAGTTGTCTCCCTTCAAATTTGGCCGTTGTGGGATCCCTTCCCGCCTACATTTGGGAAGAGGACCAAGGCCACTATAAATAGGACTTAGCCACCACCATAGTGGGGGAGGGGATCCATTCCACCCTGACCACCTCACCAGCTCATTGAGCCCAAGAACACCTCACCTCCCGAGGCTGTTCCACCACTGTACTAGTTCATCATCAGCCCCTCGAGGCAATCAACCACAAAGCTGGAGTAGGGTATTACACCGCAAGGTGGCCCGAACCTAGATAAATCCCTGTGTCTCTTGTTCTTTGGGTTCGTCGAGCTAGGCCGTGGGATCGTTGAGCGAGCAGACTGGGAAGAGAGAGTTCTTCGTACGCACCCTCGAGTTCGAACCTCTCAAGGGTCTGTGGAACTCCGAATCCGACATTTGGCGCGCCAAGTAGGGGTGCGTCGAAGCCTCTCTTCCGTTGACCGGTTCGCCACTGCACCACTATTTCCATAGCTGATGCTCGTTGAGCTCGTGCTGAGCGTCGAGCCGCTCTCGCCACTCACATCACCCAGACGGCGTCCGTCGGCGGGCCTCCCCGTCGTTCTCCATCACCCGCTGCCAACGCCGCCGCCGGCCCAGCGGGGAACGAGCAGCAAGCTTCGTCACTGCACCCCTCCGTGCAAAGGGACGGACGCACCACCACCCAGTCGCTGACTCCGGCCGGCTCATCGCCCCATGCTCGTCGCGGGCCCGCGGACGCGCAGGCTGCGCTGCTCATGGCACGTGAGCTCTTGTGCTACCGCCCCGTCGACGACCTCTACGAGGACTGGCTGGACCGCATCGCCAAGCACGTTAGCACCGCTGGGGGCTCTCCTGCACCGTCCCTCTCGCTACCTCGCTCGCCTCCCGCCGCGGGTGACGTAGCCCATGGAGCGCCTCCACCACCTTCCCGTCACGATGTCGTCCTCGGGCCGAGACACGCGGCCCCGCAGCGTGACCCGCCGCGCAGGGTGCCCGCGCGCGAAGAAGAAAGTTGCCAGGAGGTCCAACGGCCGCAAGAGGATGCTCCTGTACTCCCGGCACCACCACGTTAAGACTGCGCGATGCCTGCAGTGGTGGCGTGTGGGTACCAAGACCAGGCTCCGCCTCCGTGATGGGCTCTTGAAGGTCGTTCGAGCTTTTCCTGGGAGTATGGCATCAGTGACCATGGCGGGCTGCTCATGGTTGTTCGTCGAGCTAGGCCAGCGGCGACGAGAAGGTCATGGCGAACTGGTTTCCCATGGCTCTCAAAGACGGCGCCGCGCGTGGCTCCTGAACCTGCCCGCGGGATCAATCTCCTCTTGGGGCGAGATGTGCGAGCGTTTCGTCGCCAACTTCCAGGGTACTCGCGACCACCCGCCTGCCGCGGGTGACCTGCGGCGCATCAAGCAGCAGCCAGGGGAAACCCTGCAGAAGTACATCCAGCGCTTCAATAGTGTTCGCCTCAAGATCCCCAAGGTGACGGACGAGGCCATCATCTTAGCATTCTCTAATGGTGTCTGCGATGTCAAGATGAAGGAGGAGCTCGCCATACATGAGGACCTATGCATGACTGTGGAGATGTTCAACATGGCGACCTAGTGCGCAAGAGCTGAGGAAGGCCGCCTCTCCCTCCTCGAGCTTCCATCTGCCGACCCAGAAGACAAGAAGGCCAAGACCAAGGACGTGAAGCGCAAGGGGGCGGCCGTGCTCGCGGCTGAGCCGGAGATGAAGCGCGACTGCAACCACCCAGAGTCGTCCAAGGGCAGCCGCCCGTTCTGCGCCTTCCACAACGTACACAACCACAACACCAATGACTGTCAAGAGCTCAGGGCCATCCGCAATGGGCGCTTCGGTCGACGCCCCGAGCGTAATGATCAAGGCTACGGCCGTGGAGGAGGTCGAAGTGGAGGATGTTGGGACGACCGCGGCCCCTGCCAGGCGTGGCGCGATCAGCCTCGTGAGGACCGCTGGTAGGGCCAGCCTCGTGAGGGCGCCTGGAGGGAGCAGCCTCGCGAGGACCGTCCCTAGGGCAAAGTAGGCCTCCCTCTGCTGCCACCACCACCAAGGAGGAACGACGATCATCACCAGGACGAGGGGGCTGGGGGCTTCCAGGAGCTGTGTGCCATCGCCTGCATCTTGGGTGGCGCTCAGGCCCCAGCCTCCCAGTGCATCTTCAAGCAGTTCGCTCGTGAGGTGAACCGGCCCTCCCCGGGCTCGAGGCCGTGCGCCCGCTCAGGTGGTCCAAGTGCACCATCACCTTCAGCTCGTCCGTTCAGCTCAAGTGCGCGGCAACTGCCGGCACCCTCCCGATGCTCTTCTCGCCTGTCATCAGTAATGTCCTTGTCAGAAAGACCCTCATCAATGGCGGTGCGGGGCTCAATGTTCTTTCCATCGAGTCGTTCGACCGCCTCCAAGTGCATATGATCAGCTGCAGCCCACCAAGTCCTTCTCAGGAGTGACCGACGGCTCCACCACCTCGATAGGGAAAATCCGCCTCCCTGTCACCTTCTGCCAACACGACAACTACCGCACCGAGCTCATCAACTTCGACGTCGCTCACTTCCGCCTCCGGTACAACGCCATCCTTGGGTATCCGGCCCTGGCCAAGTTCATGGCAGTGAACCATCATGGCTACAATGTCCTCAAGATGCCAGGGAACCAAGATGTCATCATGATCGCCTGCGAGGAAAAGGATGCGGTGTGCTCTCTCGAGTGCGCCTACCAGGCTGCAGCGGTCGAAGACCCGGACCACGAAGGCGCCATCTACCCTCCTGAGGCTGTCCCTAAGAAGAAGAAGCAGCAGCTCCACCAAGAGTCTCGGGAGAGCGGTGTCTCCAGTGGTGCCACCTTAGGACCTGCGCCCACGGATGGGGCGCCTCCCTCCCTCGCATAGGAAGGCGTGCCTGGCGCCCTCCTCAGGCTGGGCTCGACGGCTCTCTTCTGGAGGGCCTCAGACTTAGCCAACGTCATGAGGGAGGTGCTCGGGCACCACATGGAGGCATGCTTCATCGCACGCTTCCGTCATGAGGGCACAAGGCATGGGGTGCCTGGTGCCCAGGAGTTCATCACCAAGGCGACGAGGAGCTTCAGGAGGCAAGAGCCATGCACGGCGACCGCCGCCCACCACCTGGCGCAGTTCCTTGTCCTGGCAAGGACGACGAGCTGCGCGTCTGCATCAACATTCCAGGGCTCAATCGAGCCGCATTCCAGGAACGCTTCTGGCCTTCGCGCGTTGGTCGGTGTGAGGGCCCCCCTCACAGCTACGTTCGCATGTCGTTCGGCCTGCCGAACGCGGCTGTTACCTTCCAGCGTCGCCTGCGGAGCATTCTGGCGGCTCAGGAGGCCAGGCACCACGCGGTCCTGGCGGAGATGGCGACGGTTCTTCATGAGCCTCCCGAGCCCCAGAGCGTCCCGAGGTTCAGGACCCAGGCGGCTCGTGAGGAGCAACTTCTTCAACACGTCTCTTCGGCCTTCCTTTCCTTTAATTTATTTTGTTGGAGGCGCCCCTCGGGCTACATCATCCCCAGGCCGCATGGGTCCCTCCCTGTGGCATGTATCGTTCTTGCATTTATCTAAACTAGCGTTACCTCCTTCTCCAAGATGATTTATGATTATCGCCTTCTTGCCTGTTGCCCTTCGCGGCCTCCCGCGTTGCTGACCGGCCTCCTGCTCATCCCACAACGGGGGCTACACATGCTGGCACGACGCTTGTGCTCAGGTTCGTCCCTGCAACGCTGACAAACCTGAGAGATCGACCTCTGGCTCGCGGCCCGCCCCGCGCACGTCACCTCACCAGATCCTCAGTGCCTTCATCTTCTTGTGGAAAGATCAGCGGCAGGACAGCAAACGCGATTATGAGCTATATTCTCCTCTCGAACTAACCCGCAGGAATCTCCGGAGCTTAGCTATGGATGGCCCCGCCAGCTGCCCCCTTTTCATGTGATTCGCTTGCGCGTTAAAGGGGGGTCCTGAGCATCGCGCCTCAGGGGCTCCTACTGACTCTCCAGCCCTCACCCCCTAGCCTTGACCACGGCATCGCGACCTGGCATACGAGCGGCGGCTGAGCCTCGCTCGAGGGTCGGGACCCGAGGACGCAGAGCATTTAGATGAGCAAGGAAGGGGGAAGCCGGCGTGAGCCTTACCTAGTAACACCGCCGCCAAAGGGCAAATAGGGCGCTGCGCGGGGAATCACCTCAGGCTCGTTAAGATAAGTCACATGTTCTGTTAGCGCGACGCCGCATTCTGCAATTTTCAACTCTCGCAGCCTTGCTCCGGCAATGCCGCATCCCTTTTCCGCCTTCAGGAAGCTGCTTGCACGCCAAAGGGGACCTCGTGAGCATCGCTTCTCAGGAGCTCTTACCAGACCTTGGGCCGCTCACCTCCTGGCCTTGACCACGGCATCGTGACCAGGCATACCAGCGACGACTGAAGCTTGCCTGGGGACTGGCACCTGCCAGCGTAGAGCGCTAAGATACCGCGAGGACGAAAAGGGGGGACAATGCCGAAGCAAGATACGCAACCACAACCTTATAGTAGGAATAATAAGCATTGGAGCAAAAGCGTTACAGGTTCTTTACACACCCCCATGGGGTTCATCTCGATTCCTCGCAGGGAACAAAAGAAGAAAGACCTCAAGGAGCCCTGACTACGGACGTCGTCGCTGACGCCATCATCAACAGTGGGCCATGAGAGGCCGACGCCAACCCCATCCAGGTCATCGACGACGACGAGCAGATGTCGCTGCCGCGCTCTGGGCACGGCGAGAGCTCGGTGGCGCGTAGCTGTCATCGCTCGTCTCCGGAGACTCGCTAGGCTCGGGAGAATCACTCGACTCCCAGGAGTCGTCGCTGCTGCTGGAGGAGCTGGCGGCAGGCGCGAAGGCGGGCTTGGCACCCGCAGCCCCGCCACGCAGGCCGCTACCTCCAGGGCAGCACTCTAGGCAGCGGCCCTCCTTGTTGAAAACCTTGAAGGATAGCATGGAGGCGCCATCGTACTCAAAGTGGATCGCGAGGGCTCCCTCCGCGCGGCAGGCGCGGGCGACCTCGCCCCATCCACGGCTCATGGAGATCTTGCCCGGGGGGACGACCTCGACCTCCGCCCCCGTAGCCAGAGTGTAGCACCCCGCGTGCTGCAACCACAGCTCAAGTGGGCCCCTCGGCGGCATCTCCTCGGCAAAGAACCGTGGGAGCTGGATCCACATGCGCGGTGGCATCACCGCCCACACCACGAACTCGCGCGAGGAGCCCTCGGCGTGGGTTCGTGGGCCGGCAGCTCGTGCAATCTCAGCCTGGCCACCACGGCCGTGGCTTGCGTGGCGTGGGGCGCTACCGCCTTCTCCGGAGCCTTGCGCTTGGGCGTACAGAGGGAGCGGGAAGCCAGGCGGAGGCCGCTCGTACCAAGGCCGTGTCACCCCCAGCCTCACGCCAACGTCGCAGGGACGGCTGAACCTCTTCTTCGACGGAAGTGGCCCTTCCTCCTTGCGAGGGGTTTTCCCTTTCTCCGTGGCGGAGAACCTCCTAATCGGCGCCATGAGTATCGCGGCAAGACGGCGAGGCAAGGAGAAAGAAGAAGGAGCAGGCGGCGGGAAGAAGGAGATGAGCAAAGAGGGCTCCGCCCCTCTCTTCATTTATAGCCAGGATGAGGCCAACCGCCGGCCACCACGATCGCACATCTCTACTCCTAATGGAGCAGTTGGTAGTCTCCGCCGGTCAATTTTCGTCCCACCAGAGACGGTTTTTTCGTCCTTCCTCCCACATCCCAGGTCCCTCGCACGCCAAAAAAAGAACGAAGCAAACCACATAGCCAGTCATGCCAGGTACTCCCTCACAGGCATGAAAATCGAACGAAAATAAACCGACGAAAGAAAACCAACGAAAAAAAATCGACGCAGGAACGAGCGATCGAAGCCTCCAGTATCCCTTCGCCGCCGCCCTCGCACTCGCTGACTCACATCCCTTCGCCACCGCCCTCACACGTCAAGCCGCCGCCGATCCCTGCGCTACTACGGGAGACGCCGCCGATCTCGTTGAGGAGCCGCCGCCGATGACGGGAGAAGCCGCACGCTCACCTACCCCCTCCCCAATCCCTAACCTCGCACCTCCTCCCCTCTGGCGACTCCTACCTCAGCTGGGCGGCGGCCTCGAATGCCTCTTCTTCCCCAATGCGGCCTCAACCAACGACGCTGCACCCCGGTGACGACTCCGCCCCACAATTCCCATTGGTCGGCGCCTCACCAGCCGTGACCTACCCCTCCATGTATCCCTGTGTAAATGCATCTAGTGCCACCCCTAGTTGGTTTTGGAGTATTGACGACAAACCTGGTTGAGGGACTAATGTGTTTGTGAGAATTGCAGGATAACACAGGTAGTAGTCCCTCATTGATTCGGTTTACCTACCGGAGATGACCCCTAAAAATGTGTGAAGACATTGAAGACAATGGTGGTATGTGAAGATATTCACAACGAAGATTATGACTCAAGAAGACATTCACGTGAAGACTATGGAGTGCGAAGACATAGCTGTTTCGTAGTTTCCTTTTCTTCTTTGTTGAGTCATAGGAACCACCGTACTGTTAAGTGGGGTCCAAGTGAACAAAGTCAGAGTGACTGAAGTGATGCTCAACCAAATCCTATGTCTTCGGGCGAAGACAATGAGAGAAAATCTTATCCAGAGTCGGATAAGTCAGCTTTACTTGTAGCCCAAGTCAAGCTGCCGCGTGTGTTTGAAATCTGACCGTTGGAACACATGTCAGTTCCTTAGTGACCCAGGGTCATTTCGAACAAATCAGGTCGGGTTGCCTAGTGGCTATAAATAGCCCACCCCCTACACCATAAATTGGTGGCAGCTCAGAGTTAGTGCACGGCTTTTGTCGTTTGAGAGCAACCCACCTCCGAAGCATTTGAGAGAGAGATCCTTGCGAGGACAAAGCCCAAAACACCCAGAGCCTAAAGAGTGTTTGGCATCCCTGAAGTCTTTCCGTCTGCATGACCTGAAGACTTGTTACACTTGAGGACTGTGAATCCTCCAGCCGGTTAGGCGTCGCGTTCTGAGCATCCAAGAGTCATTGTGGATTGCCGGTGAACGAAGTCTGTAAAGGTTTGGAAGTCTACCTTGAAGACTTACCAGAGTGATTGGGCGAGGATTAAGTGTCCTTAGCTCATGGGGAATAAGGTGAAGACGCGGTCTTCTGAGTTGAATCTCAGCCTCCCTAACCAGACGTACAGTTGTCACAGCAACTGGAACTGGTCCAACAAATCACAGTCCTCACCAAGCAACTGGTTCTATCTTCTCCCTCTCTTTACTTACCGTTTGTCTTCGTGAAGTCATTTGCATGCTTGCGTGAACTGTTTGACTTCACTGTGTGACGACTATTGTGTTTGGCTTCATACTCTCTTCCATCTTCATCCATGCTACCTAGCTGCTAATAGTCTTCGTGCTTTAGCCTCATTACTTGCTTGACTATGGCTTGTCTAGTGTAGTCTACCTTCCGCTGCATGTCAATAGATTCATTTCTATCGTTTGTCTTCGAAACTCCCATGTTTTGAAGACTTTCATGAAAATCACCTATTCACCCCCCCTAGTCGATAACTAGCACTTTCAATTGGTATCAGAGCAAGGTACTCCCTTGTTCTGTGTGATTCGGTTTAACCACCTGGAGTTTTAGCTATGTCGACTGCAGGGATAATCAAAGTCTCCGCTGCGTGCCCTGTCTTCGATGGCAGTGATTACCCCTACTCGAAGAATAAGATGCGCATGCATCTTGAAGCCATTGATGTCGTCAAGAACGGCGTTCCCAAGACTGGTGAAGGTGTCACCCCTGCTGATGTCAAGAAGTTCGTTCAACTAGATTCTACTGCCAAGAACATCATCTGTGGTCATCTGACCAAAGGACAGTATGGCCGTGTGAGTGCTTTGGAAACGTCAAAGCTAGTCTGGGACTGGCTCTCCAAGGTCAACGAAGGCGTCTCAACCCAGAGAGATCAAAGGATCAGTGTCCTTCGCAACCTCTTCAACCGCTTCAAGCGAAATGACAATGAGAATGTCCAGCTCACGTTTGATCGCCTCACTGACATCACAAATGAGCTCAATGCTCTCGGCGCCACCGAGATCACCAAGCATGAAATCGTCAAGACACTCCTGAGATCACTTGATAGCTCGTTTGACACCCTAGTCCTGATGATTCAAGAACGCCCTGACTTCAAGACACTCGATCCGTCTGACATACTTGAGAGGCTCAACACACATGAGTTTCAGCTATCTGAGAAAAGAGACATCTATGGTCCCAACTATGGCCAAACTCGCGTTTTGAAGGCAAAGGCTGTTTCCTCATCTGAAGAAGAATCTGACTGCAGTTCTGGGGATCCTGAAGACATTGGAAAGGAGCTTGCTATGCTTGTGAAGAAGTTCCAGAAATTCACCAAGAAGAAAGGCTTCAGAAAGTCTTCAAGATCCAGCTCGAGAAATGATGAAGCTTCCACTCATGACTACAAGAAGAGAACATGCCACAAGTGCAAGAAACCTGGTCACTACATCTCTGAGTGTACACAATGGGACAATGAGAACAAGAAGAAGAGGAAGAGCAAGGAATATGATTCTGATGACAAGAAGAAGAAGAAATCCTCAAAGTCTTCTTCCAAGTCTTCCTCCAAGTCTTCATCACATAAGAAGAACTCATCTAGCAAGGCTCGTGCTTTTGTTGGCAAGGAGATGGATTCAGAGGAGGAGTCTGCTTCTGAGGAGGCGGAGGTGGAGTCTGAGGAGGAGACCGACTCTGGTGTTGCAAGTCTGGCTCTAGCCACAGCCTACGTTGCCAAGTCCATCTTCAACACTGAAGACAATGGCTCCGTCACCAACGCTGATGCTAATGACAAGGACGACTCTGCTCCCACCTACTGCTTCATGGCACGAGGTGCCAAGGTAAACTCACGCGATGCTTACTTTCAAACATCAAGTGAAGATGACTCTGATTGTGAATCCAAACCCAGCTACAAAACACTTGCTAAAATTGCAACTGAACAACAGAAGGCTATGGAACATATTCAAAAACTGTTAGACAAAAGCGATGATCTGTTGGACGTGGAAATGACCCGATCTCAGTCCTTAATTGAAGACATAAAAAATCTTCATGTTAAGTACGAGGAACTTGAAAGTCGTCATGAATCACTCTCAACAACTCATGAAAAGCTTTCCTATGATTATCTTCAAAGGAACCAAGAACTAGAGAAATTGAGAGCAGTTCATGAAGATCTTCAAAAAGAAAACGAGTCACTTCGCGCTCAACAGATCAGTCCCGCTCAGGAAGGATTTGAACCACCATGTCTAAAATGCCTTGCGTGATAACGCTACTTCTGTTGCTGAATGTTCTACTGCTGCTACTGTTGCAATATCTTCAACTGCTGATGTGGTAACTAACCCCTCTGCTGAGGATGCCACTACTATTGCTGATGAAAATGCTAGGTTGAAGACATTGCTTGAGACAGGGATGTACAAAAGTCTCAAAGGGCATCAGACACTATGTGATGTCCTCAAAAAGCAGATTCTGAACCGAAACCCTAGGAAAGAGGGTGTTGGGTTTGAGAGGAAAATGAATGTTGATGGCTCTTACTGGAAGCCTGACCAGTGCCCCAAAACCACATGGGTTGGTGCAAAGGGACCTTCAGTGGACCCATCCACCTTGTCTGGCTTCACTTGTGCTAACCCAATTATCATTGATGAATCCTTTGATGCAAACTATAAATTATTTAAGAATCAGACTGGTGAAGTGTTTGCCAGGTATATTGGTACTAACTGCAGGAATGGACCGCCTATGAAGAAGATCTGGGTACCCAAAAGTTGTCTTGAGAATGTTCCTGTGAATGTCATCATGACACCACAAGGGAAGAAGACAAACACCAGACCAAAGGCTTCATATGGCCCAAAGGCTTCATACAGACGGAGGACTCATCTGAGTCACCCTAACGCCAATGTTTTGCAGGGAAATCATACTCAGACGTATGAATATGAGCGTTTTTCTTCAAACCGCTATGTTCATAAAACAAAGAACTTTTCTGCTTATTCATATGAGTATTATTCTCCTCCTGCAAGGCTATTTGCTAGGGCTCCAAAGCCAAAGTTCTTAGATGCTGCACTTAGACTCATTGCTTCGAAGCCACCCCTGAAAATGTGGGTGGTTAAGAAAACTTAACTCTCTCTTGCAGGGAAAGGTCTCCAGCCAGAAATCAAAGGCATCTGATGCTTATGCTGGGGACCTAAAACATCTTGTGGGACGCAAGATAAAATTCCCAAATGGTCTTACTATGTATTTTGTTCCTGAATCACTTGCCAATCATCCTATCAATCCTAACCTTGATCTGAGTTTTGATAATCCTCTTGTCCGTCAAATGTTTATGCTTCACAGTACTCTTGGTGAAGCCTATCCCTCTAACCACATGACTGGTGATCGAAGTCTTCTCATGGACTCAACCTTACGTCCATCTGACAAGAGCCACATCACATTTGCTGACACTGGTAAAATCAAGGCTGAAGTGCAGGATGTCTTCAGACGCTTCGCCAACCGTGCCATGACGAACTATGGCGTCAAGATCAAGCATATCAGAAGTGACAACGGCACAGAGTTCAAGAACACCGGCCTCGACCTTTACCTGGACACATTGGGCATCACTCATGAGTTTTCAGCTCCATACACACCTCAGCGGAATGGCATCGTGGAGCGCAAGAATAGAACACTCATTGAGATGGCTCGGACGATGCCTGATGAATACAAGACTCCAAGAAAGTTCTGGCCCGAAGCCATTGATACAACATGCCATGTCATCAACCGTGTTTATCCTCACAAGCTTCTGAAGAAGACATCCTATGAACTCCTAACTGGTAAGAAGCCAAATGTTAGTTACTTCAGAGTATTTGGTGCTAGGTGCTGGATCAAGGATCCACATCACACTTCAAAGTTTGCACCGAAAGCACATGAAGGTTTTATGCTTGGTTACGGAAAGGATTCACACTCCTACAGAGTCTTCAACCTCTTTCACTATAAAGTGGTTGAAACTGTAGATGTGCGGTTCGATGAGACTAACGGCTCGCAAAGAGAGCACCTGCCAAATGTGCTAGATGAAGTTCCACCTGGTGAATCCATCAAGCTCATGGGAACTGGAGAAATCATACCGTCTGAAGCTCAGGCTGAAGAAGAACTTATCATTTCTGCACCTAATCAACCTGAAGACAATGCTCAGCCTGAAGATAATGCTCAAAATGAAGACAATGATCAACAAGAGCAAAATCTTCGTCCAGTTCATCCTCGTGTTGCTAATAAAGTGCAAATTGAGAAGATAATTGACAATATCAATGCACCTGGTCCACTCACTCGTTCAAGAGCAATGCAACTGGCAAATTTCTGTGGGCACTTTGCATTTGTCTCAATATCTGAACCCAAGAAAGTTGCTGAAGCCTTCATGGAACCTGAATGGATTCAAGCTATGCAAGAAGAGCTTCAACAGTTCAAGCTGAACAATGTATGGGAATTGGTCAAGCGTCCTGATCCTCGTAAGCACAATATCATTGGCACCAAATGGATATATCGCAAAAAGCAAGATGAGCACGGTCAAGTTGTCAGAAACAAGGGTCGTCTTGTTGCTCAAGGATACACTCAAGTTGAAGGGATTGACTTCGATGAAACATTTGCTCCTGTGGCTAGGCTTGAAGCCATTCGCATACTGCTAGCCTATGCAAATCATCACAACATCCTTCTGTATCAAATGGATGTGAAGAGTGCCTTTCTCAATGGCAATATTGAAGAAGAAGTGTATGTTGCACAACCACCTGGCTTTGAAGATCCAAAACATCCTGATATGGTATACAAGCTCAACAAGGCACTGTATGGCCTCAAACAAGCCCCTCGCGCTTGGTATGACACACTCAAAGACTTCCTGAAGAGCAAAGGCTTCAAACCTGGTTCCCTGGATCCCACACTCTTCACGAAGACATATGATGGTGAACTGTTTGTGTGCCAAATATATGTGGATGACATTATCTTCGGCTGCACTAACCAGAAATACAGTGATGAGTTTGGACACATGATGCAAGAGCAATATCAAATGTCCATGATGGGTGAGCTGAAGTTCTTCCTAGGTCTTCAAATTCGTCAGCAAAGAAATGGCATCTTTATATCTCAAGAGAAATACCTCAAAGACTGCCTGAAGAAGTTTGGAATGCAAGACTGCAAAGGTTACACGACGCCAATGCCAACCAAAAGTCATCTGGATCCTCACGCCAATGGTAAAGAGTTCGATCAAAAGGTATACCGCTCCCTGATTGGTTCTTTACTTTATTTATGTGCATCTAGGCCAGATATCATGCTTAGCGTTTGCATGTGTGCCCGATTCCAAGCGGCACCAAAGGAATTGCATCACTTAGCTGTGAAGCAAATTCTTCGATATTTGGCTTACACCCCAACACTAGGATTATGGTATCCAAAGGGCTCAGAGTTTGATCTAGATGGATTCTCGTATGCTGATTATGCTGGTGACAAGGTGGATCCCAAGTCTACATCAGGCACATGTCAGTTTCCGGGATGATCACTTGTCTGTTGGTCTTCAAAGAAGTAGAACTGTGTGTCTCTCTCCACTGCTGAATCTGAATACATTGCTGCTGGATCTTGATGCGCTCAGCTTCTATGGATGAAGCAAACTCTCAAGGACTATGGCATCCATCTGAAACAAGTACCACTCTACTGCGACAATGAAAGCGCCATCAAGATTGCCAGCAGCCCAGTTCAGCACTCGAAGACAAAGCACATTGAAATTCTTCATCACTTTCTCAGAGATCATGTCCTGAAGGAAGATATTGATATCATTCACGTCAACACTGAAGAGCAATTGGCTGATATCTTCACAAAGCCCTTGGATGAGAAAAGGTTTTGCAAGTTGCGGTGTGAGCTAAATATCTTGGAATCCTCAAATGTCCTGTGATTAGGCACATATCCTAACACTTATGCATGTTGATGACTTAGATGTGCAACACACGAAGTAATGAATATCTTCAATCAATGATGACATACACTCTAAGTGTGAATACATTAATGCGGAATTTGACCTCGGGGCGCCACGATAATTGTGCGCCGTGTCTAGGTCTAATACTTCCTATACGGTGGGTAACGCCACCACCAAACTTTTGTTTGAAGCGTTTCTCTTGGCGTTACAATTGCAAAGTCTTCGCATTTGATTTATCTTCAACATTGATTTGTCTTCATGTTGATCTTCACTTTGTTGATTTGGTCTTACTCAGATATATACATATATTTGTGTTCTGTCCTGTACATCATTCACTTATAGCTATGTCTTCTCGTTTGAATCTTTTGGACTAAGTGAATGTGATCGGACCCTAACCTCTTCTATGCTTCTACCTTAAATTCTATCTATCCAAATCATATGCATTCTATTCAAACCGTCGAATGTCTTCTCTGCGTCCTTGTCAGCAGAAGATACAGAGACAAAAATTGAATCCATTTTAAAAGCTTTATCCTTATTGCTTGACACCCGGAGAAGCCGGAACGACCACCCGACAGTCCAGGCGTGCGTGAGAACATGGAACAACTTCCAATGTGTTGCATGTTCGCCGCGTGTCCCTCAGATGTGAACCGCCAGGGGCACCTGCGTAATTGCGCTGTGCTGTCCCTCCCCTTATAAATACACATCACATCGCGGTCAAAATCTTTCTTCCACCTCTCCACCTCGACAAACCCTAGCGCCACCGCTAGCTCTCGACGATGCCGGCGACGAAGCGCTTAGCTGCCGCGACCTCACCGACGCCGTCCTCACGCCGGCCGTGGACCTAGTCTCCTCCGCCGTCACCGTAGGTGTCTTCCGTCGCCAAGTTAGGGCATGGAAGATCGAACTGCTCGGCCTCCTCTCTACTACGTCTAGCATTTCTTCGTGTGGTAATTAAATCTCACTTTTTACTGCCTTTTTGATCCGATAGATTCATCCTTCTCCACCAAAAGTGTTTCTGTGTCTACAAATCTGGATCTATCCTGTACTGCGTCTCATAACATGCCTAGTATATTCACTTATGCTTCTCACATAGTTAGATTCCTCACTTGTACCTATTCTTGGATTCGTACAAATCTGGAACCAACTCTCAACATATAAGTGAATGTCTTCAAGCTATGAGGTCAATGTCTTCAAACTGATTTATCTTCAAAATCTTCTGAGAATGCATATGACCTCTTCCCCTTCCCTCGCATCTCTAATCCTGTCACAGGTACATGTCCGTGGGAGAATCTCTTGGTTCTCATAGTCTGCATTCATTTGCAGAATTCTTACAGCGTCACATCAATTCTCCCAAAGCCAGTTCTTGTCTGACCAGCAGACGGAAGCCGTTGCAAGTTCTGAAGCCATACAGGTTAAACTTCATGGCCACTGAAAAGTCAGCAAGGAAGGGCGGCAGACAGCGTCGGGGGAATACATCGAAAGATTAGCCACCAGATCTATATGAGATGTACAAAATTGACCCAGAAGAAACCTATGGTGAACGCAAGACTCGAATCCAATGGATTCGAATATATTGGGCAGAGGAATGGTACAAGTACAGATTCGTCACTGCTGAGTATGCTGAGAAGAATGCCATCAAGCGACCTTGGGGAGATATCTTATACAAAAATCTTCAACCCAAGTCCTAGTCCGAAGCCATTGCTCAAGGTTTCTACCCTTGCATGGTCCAAGGACCACAGCCTGAAAATGCCGACCCATCCTCTCTGCTATGGTGTCGCGAAGACAATCTGTTCAAGCGCAACTACAAGTTTGCCAAGGATTCTGCAGTTAAGAACAAGAAGAGTCTCGGATGCAACTTCAATCCAGGTCCTTCTACTCCTAGGGCTGATGGCACACGTGATGCCAATCCCAATGTTATTGGCCCCTTCGACAACTTTGATGGTCTCCTCTCCTACATCGCCGCTCAGAGGGCCACAGTGGATCAGTCTGGAGATGATGCTGATTCTGATGAAGCTCCTGCTCCGCCGAAACCACAAAAGCAAAAGAAACCAAAGGTTTCGAAACCTGCTGCTGCACCAAGCGCTTCACGTGCAAAGCCACTGGCTACTGCTCCTCCTGCACCAAGAGCTTCGCGTGTGAAGCCTCTGGCCACTGCACCTCCTGAAGCCAGTGTGCAGTCAGAAGATCTTTCTCGCATCTCCAAGACCGAGAAGAAGAAGAAGCCCATTCAGATTTCTGGTCAAGCACTGACCCCAACTGCTGTTCTAAGGAATGAAAACAAAGCCATTGATGTGTCAAGTGATGAAGATCTTGGCGATGACGCTCTTGAGCTGCTGATAAAGAGCAAGCAAGAGGCGGAGATCTTCAACGATCTGCCCCTCTTCGATGTGGACATCTTGAATAATTTCATTGATGAGTGGTTTGAAAATCCGAACCTCAGCATCGATGATCGCCAGCTTCCAATTGGCATCAGTGTCTCCTTCCATGGAGCCGTTGCAAATGAGCTGGCTCTGGCTCAGAAGATTGTTGAACTGAAGAACAAAATTGACTATGAGAAGGCTCATTTCAAGAAGCACATGGCCAAGCTCAGCGTGGCTGATGTTCAAAACTTCAAGCAGATGCTACATGACCTCAAAGAGCAGTTTCAACAGAAACATGAAGCAGCAAAAGGATCAAGAGAACGTATGAAGCTCTCCGCCGCAAAATGTGTTCAAGCTCACAATGAGACTGAGAAGTGCAAGGCACTTGGGCGTCCTGGCATTGGCCCCAAGATGGCTGCCAAGAAGAAGAAGCCAGCTGTGGCACGCACTGAATCATCAAGGCAGGAAGCACCTTGCATTGTCTTCCCTGCTAGTATGACAGGCTCGAAGCCTAAGGTCCCCACAGTTGCTTCAGAACTCAAGAAAACAAGGGCAGCTGAAGCCGAAGCCAGAAAGCGCAAGACCAAGAACACCACTGACGATGCTCCACCGACCAAGAAGAGAAAGACCAAGAAGAAAGATCGGGCAGCTCCCACAGAGCCTCTTATCATCGAGCCAATCTCAGTTGCTCGTCCTGCGTCCGAACACCGAGAGCGCCAGTTAATAGTTCACGAGCCTGCTACCACAGAGGCTTTTGAAGCTGAAAACATTCCAGCTGTTGACACCACCGCAGCTGAAGACATTGGTCCCCAAGACAATGTAAATGATGATGAAGTTCTTCCTTAGATTGAGCACCAAATGGTATTATCGCCTGTTCTCACGAACAGCGAACTCATCAGCATTGGTCGTCCTTTGACGCCAATTGCTCAGGATGATTCATGGATTGATCACCCTCAAGACTCCCCCCGTCAAGAAGAATCACCAAGCACTCCCCCACCTCAAGTCACCACTCCGGTGCTTGATGATGATGACTATGTGGTCCAGCCAACTCCCTCTCCACAAGCGTCGCCCACATTTCGTAGGCTTCGCAAAGGACCAAGCCCACAAGTCACTCTCTCGAGTGTTCCAGAAGGAGAAGAGCACCACAACTCAGTATCACGCCAAGTGTTTCCTGAAGCCACTCCAACTCAGAACATCTCTGTGTCTGAAACCAGAGCTGCTGAAGACATTCCGGCTGCATCAGCGATGACCACGAAGAAGCCCGACAAGAAGAAGAGCGTGTTGCCACACCCCCTACCAACCAAGAAGTTGTTCTCGAGGAGAACATGTTCGACCCTCCAGCTACTCAAGTGGAGGTTGATAATACTGAGGCGGCCACCAACACCAATACTGAAGCCAATGACGTTGTCATGGCTGAAGCAAATGTGGCGCCAGAGGTGAATGTGCCTGAAGCTTCTAATGCACCTGAAGTCAATATTGTACCTGAAGCCATTGTACCACTAGCAGCTCATGTCAATGCCGATGCTCTTGTACCACCTCCAAGGCCTCACACTATTGAGCTGGCATTTGATCGCGGCCAACCTGTCATGGTTCGCTGGCCTATTCTGGTTCCTCCTCCTGCTCCCGGACCTCAATTTGATTATCATGTGGAGCGCAGGCCTCAGGTCCAGAAGCCAAAACCGAGGCTGCCTAGGTTTCTAGGTACAACAGCTTCACCAGGATCGTTTAATATGAATGGCTTCATTGCACACAACACCTTCTTTGATAGCAACAACAACCCACACTCGAAGCCAAGAATTTCATCTGATCGGTTCTGGAGCTATCAGCAGCGCAGTGACTACTCTTGTGTTCTTTACGATCAAGGGCGCATCTTTCCCCATACGCATCTAGATTGCGAAGCCATTGCTGGCCTGCCCTGCTTGGAAGAAGCACTCGACTGCTTCAGAGATGCTGGCCTTCTCCGATTTGTGACTGATAAAGAGCACTGGAACGAAGAGCTTCTGCTATAATTCTTTGCCACCCTCCACATTCGCGGCTACAACAGGGATCCGAAGACATGGATCCTTGAGTGGATGACAGGCAATGTACACCACGAAGCCAAAGCTCTTGATATTATTGAGCTCAGTGGCCTGCCCACTCCAGGTGAACTCTTTGAACCTGGTTGTCAGCTTCACCGCAATGCTTCGGAGAGCATCTTCCAGAAGCCTGAGCCAAACATGAGCCAAATGCTGAGCATGATGAAGCCACTGCCACGCAACGCTGAATATCCAAGGGAATTCTTTGTTGAAGACCTAGAGTATCTGCCCCGCACTATTTGTCATATTATCAGGCGAACTCTATGGCTTGTCAAAGGACATTCTCCTGCAGCGAAGCTTGAAGGAGCAATGAAGACCTTGGTTTTCTATATGTTCAATGGCATCAGCTTCAGTGCTCAAGACTTCTTCATCAGGCAATTGGCTGCATCTGGCTCTTATTTATTTGGTCTAAAGTTTTATGCTCCATGGGTAATGCGCCTCATCAAGCTTCACTCTGCTGTCAATTATCAGCCCTCTGCGCGCAACCACATTATCTTCTTACCAGAGGTTGATATGTCTGTCGAAGCTATATACCCAGAACCTGCCAAGGAGCCAATTTATCTTCACAATGTCGATCGTCAAAGTTTCACTCAACCCATTGAAGGAGTTCTTGCTGCTACTCGTGTTTATCCTTTGGCTGGCAATACACGTGCACCTCATCGTGCCCATACTGAAGCCACTGAAAGCACAATTGCTCAAAGGCCTCGGAAGCGATCTCGTGTTCTCAATGACTGACAGTTTCTCGTTGCCCTGCATCAAAAACAGGATAAGCATCATGACTGGCTGAAGCGTCAGATGCAAAGCCTCTTGGTGGATGTTAATCGCATTCGCAACCTTGCCACCAATAATGCATTTGTCACTCATGAAACCTGTCGGCGGACATGGAAGGGTCTGACACTGATAAGCTCTGAAGATGATGTCCAACAAGATGGCTTCACAGAGAGATTCAAATTTGACTCCACTCCTCCCAGAAATGATGTCTTGCGTCGGACTCCGTCACTCGAAGACTCTGAGTACTCCTCTTCTGCGGCAACTGTTAATGCCAGAGTCATCGATGATGAAGATGATGCTACTTCGCCAACTACAACGTCGCCGCACATCGACACTGCACCAAGTACTTCTGCACCACAGAACCTCAACAACGACCCTGCTGCTTCACCTACCCCTCATGGGAACGAGTAGAGACTCTATGTCTTCAAACCTTTTTGGTCCCTACTGACAAAAGGGGGAGAAGCATATGAGTTGATAGTCTTCAAGCGAGTCCATATGGGTGGTTGCTATACTTTTGCCAAGTGCTTACAACTCTTGCTTTTGATACATTTGGTTCTTTGAGTTGTAACAATTAAACTTGATGGTCGTCTGCTACTTTTTCTGCTATTCTTTGATGCGATGATAAATTCCGCATGTGCGATGATAGATCCCGCATGAAGTCATTTCGCAGACGTCCATTTTTCATTGTGCATGTCATTACCTTCATTATATCCTTTCATGCATGATGAATTGTCTTCATAAGTTGAAGAGGATCTCCACAAGTACAACCTGCCATGTGCATTTGCATCAAAAGCAAAATACTTATATGCACATCTTCAGGGGAAGCCTTTTTCTACTTATGAAGACAATATCTTAATCCTTTACAATTTCACATACTTTTATCCCCGTTGAAAACTTCAACCAGTTTGTCATCAATCACCAAAAAGGGGGATATTGTAAGTGCATCTAGTGCCACCCCTAGTTGGTTTTGGAGTATTGACGACAAACCTGGTTGAGGGACTAATGTGTTTGTGAGAATTGCAGGATAACATAGGTAGTAGTCCCTCATTGATTCGGTTTACCTACCAGAGATGACCCCTAAAAATGTGTGACATTGAAGACAATGGTGGTATGTGAAGATATTCACAACGAAGATTATGACCCAAGAAGACATTCACGTGAAGACTATGGAGTGCGAAGACATAGTTGTTTCGTAGTTTCCTTTTCTTCTTTGTTGAGTCATAGGAACCACCGTACTGTTAAGTGGGGTCCAAGTGAACAAAGTCAGAGTGACTGAAGTGATGCTCAACCAAATCCTATGTCTTCGAGTGAAGACAATGAGAGCAAATCTTATCCAGAGTCGGATAAGTCAGCTTTACTTGTAGCCCAAGTCAAGCTGCCGCGTGTGTTTGAAATCTGACCGTTGGAACACATGTCAGTTCCTTAGTGACCCAGGGTCATTTCGGACAAATCAGGTCGGGTTGCCAAGTGGCTATAAATAACCCACCCCCTACACCATAAATTGGTGACTGCTCAGAGTTAGTGCACGGCTTTTGTCGTTTGAGAGCAACCCACCTCCGAAGCATTTGAGAGAGAGAGATCCTTGCGAGGACGAAGCCCAAAACACCCAGAGCCCAAAGAGTGTTTGGCATCACTGAAGTCTTTCTGTCTGCGTGACCTGAATACTTGTTACACTTGAGGACTGTAAATCCTCCAGTCGGTTAGGTGTCGCGTTCTGAGCATCCAAGAGTGATTGTGGATTGCCGGTGAACGAAGTCTGTGAAGGTTTGGAAGTCTACCTTGAAGACTTACCAAAGTGATTGGGCGAGGACTAAGTGTCCTTAGCTCAAGGGGAATAAGGTGAAGACGCGGTCTTCTGAGTTGAATCTCAGCCTCCCTAACCAGACGTACAGTTGTCACAGCAACTGGAACTGGTCCAACAAATCAGTGTCCTCACCAAGCAACTGGTTCTATCTTCTCCCTCTCTTTACTTACCGTTTGTCTTCGTGAAGTCATTTGCATGCTTGCCTGAACTTTTTGACTTCACTATGTGATGACTATTCTATTTGGCTTCATACTCTCTTCCATCTTGATCCATACTACCTAGCTGCTAATAGTCTTTGTGCTTTAGCTTCATTACTTGCTTGACTATGGCTTGTCTAGTGTAGTCTACCTTCCGCTACATGTCAATAGGTTCATTTCTATCGTTTGTCTTTGAAACTCCCATGTTTTGAGGACTTTCATAAAAATCGCCTATTCACCCCCCCCTCTAGTCAATAACTAGCACTTTCACCCCGCGATCCGGTCATGCGCCACCGCTTCTCTAGGCGCCTAGATCCAGGCTTCCAGAAGGGGATAGGGGTGGAGGCGGCAGCGGAGGGGACAGATATGTGGACCGGAGAAACTACATGGTGGAGGCACAACAAAGCGTTCAAGCACGGCAGCCCGTCGCATGCAGCTGCAGGTAACTAGACTTCCCTGAGCCTCCTTCGTAGATGTGGTCACTATATTTCCTACTTGTGCAGATCCTAACTAGTTGTAACTCCGTTCATTCTCTTCCTAACTGTAGTTCATTAGCCACATTGGACAAACCTAATGCATTCGAATTGCATTGGTGTATGAAAATAACGATTGCTTGATGTGTACAAGTGCATAGCTACTTATCTAGCCTAATCTGACTGTAGCTTATATTATTAATCTTTTTATGCAAACTATTTTAGCCAGCAGCAGATGTTGGGCACTCTGAGGTATGCAAACCTTCTCAGAGCAAGGGGATCAAGAGTACCGGTACTGCATTTCTTATCTTCATCACTCAAAATTCCCAGAACTAATCTTGAGCTCTTGCTTTGATACAGAAAATATATTTTCATATGTTATTCTCCTCTACTACAAAACCAAAAGGACTCCAATGGATGTATAAATCCCAAAGAATTTCCAGGTATGAACTGAACCCTCCTGAACTTGAGTTCCAAAGAGGAGGGAAGGTTACAATGGCATGTGTCTACAAAATCCCTCCATTCCATTTTTTGTATGGTGTCTTTCTTCATGTATCTGAGCTTTTAAAGGTTAATTACCGTGTATCCAAAGCGTATGGCTCCAAAGTATGTTAAGACACTTGACAAAATAGCTCCCCGGACAGAGATACCATATATGAGCTGCCTCCTTGAAATTTTACATCAAATGTCCTTCTTTATTTGAGACGTTACTTGAGAATAATGAAATTTTAATTTTGATAACAAGCCATTTCAGTATGATATTTCTTATCTTCCAGTGCACGGAACTATCATGAATATTTGCCGCAAGATTTTGCACGCTGAAGTTCAGTAGCGTATAAAATCAGTGGCAGTGAATACAACATCAATTATTACTTCGGTACAATGTTCAAGGTTCGGTGCGTATTTGTAAAACCGAGGCAACTGTTTTCAGTTTACAACCATATTTCTGGACTGATTCAATAGTCTCTATGACTACTACATGTGAAGTGGTTTATGGTCAGTTTAGGGTTTCTGAGGTGAATGACCTGGTCCATCTTTTCTTGTGATATGAAATATGATGTAGGACATAGCCACAAGGGTTATTGCTGACGGGCTGCGGGTTGAGCACAAAATCATCTCCAAAATCATGACATGCAACCCTCTATATGTCACAACTGACACTTGTTGTCGAGGCACTGCAGAAAATGGTCTAAGGTATACGTGAGCTACACTTTAAGTTAGAGTATGGTTCCCAGTGATGTGCTAACTAAACATCACTGTTACTGGTCAATGAATTTTCTGGTCGAGTCAGTTGAACTCACATTCCATAACTTGTAATGTGTGTTGTTTTTAGCGAAGGTAATTGTATTATATCATGATCAGTTAATTATATTGTATGTCTCCTTTCTAACAATTAATTATATCATGTTTAGTTAAGAGAAAAATATTTCAGAGAGAGGGGGAGGATATCACAGTTAAAAGTGATGATCATTTACCCATTTGGTCCATGTATTGTTATCAAACAATGCTAGTTTTCTCTTCCTTGTGTGTAATTTTCTTCAGTTCATCGGACTACCTGGTGAAACATGCACATTGTTTATCTAAACCTATATTGGGCATTAAAATTAGTCCACCAATCATGAGATATCTAACTTTCGGAGGCATATGGCATTTTCTGAATTATTGCTGTTAAAAGGGAGTGAGAGAGAATGAAGAATTATTCCTTCATGATTTTGTACCAATGCAATTGTGTTTTACTTCAAGATTCTATCACCGTCTACCATTTTGCCCAGAAGAAAAATATAATTATGTACTTGTTTTCTATTTATTGGAGATAATATGCTTGGACTCACAACTGCATCTAATGCTTCCATATGGAGGTTAGTTTTTTAGTTCTTTTGTCATTATTCCTCTTTCAAGTTCTTGATCCTTGAAGATACTTGCTAGGTTTCTAGCTGATTTTTTGGTAGTAAAGCTCGATGTATATGGCCTGAATATGATCTGATTCAGAGTACATTGTGTTATGAAGCTTTTTACTGTATGGTTCTCTCTTGAAAGAATTCAAGCCATTGTTCAATGGGAGAGAACAGTTGTAATCCTCAAATAACTGTCGTACCTATTCATCAGCTGACACGATTGCCACCGAGATCATTATTTCCCTTTTTTCAGGTTTTCAACATCATGAATTTCATACTTATGAGTGGAGCTACCAAAATATCTATTGAGGTAAAATCACTATATACATATTGTTTTCCCCCCATTGCATCAGGCGACACACATCTGTTGCAAAGAAATAGGCATCACCTGCGTGCTTGCTTTTGTTCGTTTCTAGCCGGCAAGAATCCATCGAGGCTTCCTCTATGTGTGCAACCTTGCCAACGTGGGAATCAATCAAGGCAAGGGCAGCAAACGTTAAGTACGTGCAGTCTTGCCGGGATCCAATCTATTAACTCCTCAGCCAGCTTTGCACTATGTGCACGACGTCCATGCTCGAAAGCACTTTGCAAGTGGACCATGCACGGCTCCACCGGCCTTGCGTCAACAATTCAAATCCTTATGTTATACTCCCTCTGTCCGAAAAAGCTTGTCCCAAGTTGTCCCTTAAATGGATGCATCTAGCACTAACTTGGTGCTATATACATCCATTTGAGGGACAAACTTTTTCGGACGGAGGGAGTACTACTAGATAGACACATACTTTTTTTATGCAATTCTTAATTTATAGAAGCAGAAGAACTGATTATGTGGATTGAATATATAATCCCATGTGTAGGTACTATCCAAGTGTTGTGATTATTTAGCACACACAACTTGCAGGGAGATAACTCTATAGTATGAAGACTTTAAAATACGAGTGCGTGTCGTTGGTGTTTTTGAAACCATCTTCCATCATGTCTAATATTGTTGTATTTCAAAATAGTAATTGTTCAGCCTTTGACTGACATATGGATGATATTTGTAATATATTTCTTTCTTCCATATTACCAGGAAATATGTCGAAGCACAGAATATATTCCATTTGCAGTGGACTAACAGAACAACACAACACATAAAAAGAGGAGTATAAGTGGAAACCTTCTCTTTAAATTCTTGAGGACGGTAACATTATGATGAAGGTGGAACCATAGAGAGATGTGTATTTTTAATTGAGATATTTTCAAGAGTACCTTTGCAAAGCCGATATATCTTTCTTTTACAAGATATGGTTGCACTTGCTTCATCTACATAGGCCGTCTGGAATGCCATGAGGCCGGGATTGGTGTAGGAAATCTTCAAAGCTATTATGTTGGTCTCAAGAAACTTGCAATACATCAATGCATTTTTATTTTTATTTTTTTGCTGACACCACAGCTAACACCTCTTCACTAAATGACAGAGGTTGCCAGCAACTGCACATGGAAAGATTGAATGTTATATTCTGTCTACTAATCAATAAGGAGGGAGATCAAATTACTGCTCTCAAATATTCACCTGATAGATTTTGAAAAGAGGGTTAAAAATGGTGTTATGAATGAAGATGGATGGGGGTGAGGGCTGGGAGAAAGATGTTGTAGTGCAAGAAGAAGTTGGTTAAGAAGACTGATGATTATGAGAATGAAGGACACAAACTTTTGAATTAGACCAATTGTATGATCGATCATTTTTGTTCTCTTGAAAATGATGTATGGTCAATTTTAGTATTCTGATGTGATTGAAGAATATAGGAGGGACAAAGAGATGTGCTATTGCCAGGACAATTATGACTCTCTATTCAGGTATTCAGGTATGATTCTCCATGGTCGTGCTTCTCCTGTTCACCTGGAAGTTTATTGATGGGAGGGAAGCCACTTCTGCTTTCATGATTTCTTGGAAGTTCAGGTTAAAACACTTTTGCTCTTAAAGTTTGATTATCAATTCTTTGGATAACCTATGTAACGATTGGTTTTGATTTTCATACAACTCGGTGAATTTACAATCAGTATATACAAGTCAGGTTGTTTGCGAGAGAATTTCATTCCCTAGAATCATTGTCATTGTTGTTGCCTAGAAGGTACTTGAAGAAAATGCCCGAGACATATTTTAAGGAGTATAATTCAGCACTAAGGCTATTATTACAATGATGGAATCTTTGTTGTGGTAGTTATGTCTCCAAATGCGTCGATCCCTATCGGCTTACTGAAGTAAACTTATTTTTTTGTCGATTTCTATTGGCTTACTGACAACTTATTTATTCTTTTCAAATTTTAATTCCTTGATCTTTGCCTCTACCCATCTCCATATCACATAGAAGGTGCTCAGTGCAATGCATCATGCAGTGATTCCATGATAGCTAGGAATTAGGAACTGCCCATCATTTGTATGTTTCTACAATCTTCCTGCTTGTTGGAACATGTTTGATGTACTTACACATTAACAAAAATGATCTGTAACATTCATGAAAATGTTTGGGTTTGGTGCTCTGCTTTTTTTACTGTTTATTTACTCATGAAGATAGCAGATGTCCCTGTTTTTTAAATATAGTTATATGTGCTTCCAGTTGGTAGAGATCAAAGTATTAACTCGCCGATGTAGGGAAAAAGAGCTCTTTTACAGACACTACTAGCAGTGGATACAGGGTGAGCCGTTTTGAAATTGTTGTCGGCGTTCTGGGAACGGGGGTCCCCAGACTTGCCTGCCTGCGGCCCACGGCGTGGCTATGCTAGCGGGCCTGTACGGCCCACCTTCATCAACAAAGCATTCAAGACCCTCGCGAGGGGCCAAGCCTCGCGAGGCGGACGACGCAAGACCTCCTCGGGAGCGGCCTCACCAGGCTGCCTCGTGAGGAGCAGAGATATCAAGGTAGAGCAAACCTCGCGAGGCTCACATGACGTGAGCCATGACGATCGGCACCAGGCGGGCGCCAGGAGGGCGCCAGCGCGCGCAGCCTCCTTGTTTCCTCTTTGGTGCTAAGGAGGCAGGCGCAGGCGCGGAGTACCGAGGCATCAGGCAAAGGTTTCCATATCGGTCCAAAAAGACCAAGACCGGCGGGACGGCAGGACGGAGGTCACCGTGGAGCCCGAGACGGCATCACCACCAGAGCCTTTTGCAGGCGAAGACCTCTTTTGTCAGGATAGCTTGTACTAGCTGTCCCCTTTCAAATTCGCCCGCCGTTGTTGGCTCCCTTCCCGCTCAATATTTGGGGAGAGGTCCAGGGCCTATATAAGTAGAGCTAGCCCCCATAGTAGGCAAGAAGGTAGGACGGATCGAGTTCTGATCCACAAGTCCACAGAGCATAAGAACACCTCAACCTCAGGAGGCTGTTCTTCCCTTTGTACTGTTCTTCATCAGCCCAAGAGGAATTCCACCACTACACACTGGAGTAGGGTATTACACAACAACGGTGGCCCGAACCAGTATGAACCTCGTGTCTTTCTGTGTTGCGAGTTCGTCCGCGAGATCTTAGTGAGCTAGGGCGTAGATCGGTAGGAGGGAAAGACTTCACGCGCACCCTAGAGTTTGAACCTTAAGGGTTTTGCCGGAGCCCCACATCCGACATTAGGTGCGCCAGGTAGGGGTGCGCCGTAGCTTCCCTTCCGTCGATTCATCGCTCTGTTGCTTCATCGTCTCCATGGCGGACGCTCGCCGCGCCCGAGCTGAGCGTCGGGCTGCCCTCATCGCCCGCGTTGCTTAGACGGCTCCCGTCGGCGGGCCACCTCGTCGTTCCTCGTCTCCTGCCGCCAACGCTGCTACCGGCCCGGCGGGGAACGAGCAGCAAGCGTCCTCGCTGCACCCATCGGTGCGGCAGGACGGCCGCACCGCCACTCCATCGCTGACCCCGGCCGGTTCCTCGTCCCACGCACGTCGTGCTCCCATGGACGCGCAGGCCGCGCTCCTCATGGCGAACGAGCTCCTGTGCTATTGCCCGGTCGACGACCTCTACGAGGACTGGCTCGACCGCGTCGCCGAGTTCGTTCGCGCCGCAGGGGGCTCCCCGGCGCCGTCCCACTCTCTGCCTCGCCCTCCGCCAGCCACGGGCGACGTGGCTCATGGAGTGCCTCCACCACCCCTGCCCCAAGACGGTGCCTTGGCACCAAGGCGCGCGGCCCCACGGCGTGATCCACCACGACCGGTGCCCGCGCGCGAAGAGAGAAGCTGACAAGAAATTCCTCGGCCGCGAGAAGCTGCACATGCGCTCCCCGCGCCACCTCGCCAAGACCGCGCGCTACCTGCGGTAGTGGCACGCGGGCCTCACCAAGACCAAGCTCCACCTCCGAGATGGGCCCCGGCAACCACGGCCGGCTGCCGCGCCTTCACCCCCGAGCTTCGTAGCGTCGCCTGGCCAGTGAAGTTCAAGCCGGATCTGCCTCCCCGCTATGACGGCACCGCCGACCCCACGGAGTTCCTGCAGCTCTACGAGCTGAGCATCGAAGCGGCCAACGGCGACGAGAAAGTCATGGCGAATTGGTTTCCCATGGCTCTCAAGGATGGTGCCCGCTCCTGGCTCCTGAACCTGCAGCACGGCTCGATCTCCTCCTGGGATAAGATGCGCGACCGCTTCGTCGCCAACTTCTAGGGCACCCACGACCGTCCGCCGGCCGCGGTTGACCTGCGCCGCATCAAGCAGCAACCAGGAGAGACCCTCCAGAAGTACATCCAGTGCTTCAACAACACTCGCCTCAAGATCCCCAAGGTCACGGACAAGGCGATCATCTTCGAGTTCTCTGACGGCGTCCGCGACATCAAGACGAAGGAGGAGCTCGCTATCCACGAGGAGCTGTGCACATCTCAGGAGCTGTTCAACCTGGCAACAAGTGCGCAAGAGCTGAGGAGGGGCGCCTTTCCCTCCTCGAGCTGCCAGCTGCGGGTGTAGAGGAGAAGAAGGCCAAGGCCAAGGACGTGAAGCGCAAGGAAGAAGCTGTGCTCGCAGCGGAGCCGGACACCAAGCGGGGCAGGGACCAGCCCGAGTCATCGAAGGGCAGCCGACCGTTCTGCGCCTTCCACAACCTGAACACCCACAACACCAGCGACTGTCAAGAGCTCAGAGCCATTCGCGAAGGACGTTTCGGTCGATGCCCCGAGCGCAGCGACCGGGGCTACGGCCGTGGAGGAGGACGCGGAGGCGAACGCTGGGACGACCGTGGCCCGTGCCAGGAGTGGCGCGACAGGCCTCGTGAGGACCGCTGGCAGGACCATCCTCGCGAGGGCACCTGGAGGGACCAGCCTCATGAGGATCGCCCTTAGGGCAACGCCGGTCTTCCCCCGCTGCCGCCACCACCAAGAAGGAACGACGATCACCATCAGGACGAGGGGGTTGGGGGCTTCCAGGAGCCGCGTGCTATCGCGTACATCTTGGGCGGCGCCCAGGCCCCAGCCTCTCAGCGCATCTTCAAACAGTTCGCTCGAGAGGTGAACGCAGTGCTCCCCAAGCTTGAGGCCACACGCCCGCTCAGGTGGTCCCAGTGCGCCATCACCTTCAACTCGGCAGATCAGCTCAAGTGCGCAGCCACCGCTGGCGCCCTCCCGATGCTTTGTTCACCAGTCATCAGCAACATGCAAGTTACCAAGACCCTCATCGACGGCGGCGCAGGGCTCAACGTCCTATCTGTCGACACGTTCGACAACCTCCAGGTCCCGTATGAGCAGCTTCAGCCTACCAAGCCTTTCTCAGGAGTGACCGACGGTTCCACCACACCGATAGGGCAGGTCCGCCTGCCTGTCACCTTCGGGGAGCGCAAGAACTACCGCACCGAGCTCATCGACTTCGACATCGCGCACATCCGCCTGCCGTACAATGCCATCCTCGGGTATCCGGCCCTGGCCAAGTTCATGGCGGTCACCCACCACGGCTACAACGTCCTCAAGATGCCGGGAAGCGGCGGAATCATCACGGTCCCATGTGAAGAGAGGGACGCGGTGTGCTCCCTCGAGCACGCCTTCCAAGCTGCAGCAATCGACGACCCCGACGGCAAAAGCGAGGGCCCTCCTGAGGCCCTCCCCAAGAATAAGAAGCAGCTGCGCCGTGCAGGATCTCAGGAGGGCGGCGACACAGCTGGAGCCTCGTCAGGATCAGCGCCCGCTCCAGGGGCGCCTCCCTCCATTGCATAGGAAGGTGCGCCCGGCGCCCTCCTCGAGCAGGGCTCGGGGGATCTCTTCTGGAGGGCCTCGGACCTTGCCAACCTCACGAGGGAGGCGCTTGGGCACCACTTGGAGGTGTGCTTCTTGGCATGTTTCCCTCGGGAGAACACAGGGCAAGGAGTGCCCACCACTCAAGAGTTCATCACCAAGACCACTCTGGAATTGCAAGACGCAAGGGCCATGCGCGGCGATCGCCGCTCACGAGGTGCAGCTCCCCATCCAGGCGAGGATGCCGGGCTGCGCGTCTGCATCGATGTTCCAGGGCTCAACAGGGCCGCATCTCAGGAGCTCTTCTGGCCTTCGCGTGTGGGTCATTGCGAGGGCCCGCCACACAGCTACGTTCGCATGCCCTTCGAATTGTCGAGCGTGGCATCAGCCTATCAGCGCAACATGCGGCGTGTCCTGGCGGCTCAGGAGGCCAGGTACCACGCCGTCCTAGAAGAGATGGAGACGGTCTTCAAGGAACCACCCGAGCCCCCAGAGCCTCCCGAGGCTCAGGGCCCCGGTGGCTCGTGAGGAGCCATTCCTTCGCCGCGTACCTTCAGCTGCCCCAACTCTCCTTCGTCAACAGAACCAGGTGACATTTTCCAAGTTTGTTTAGCTGGGAGCGCCCCTTGGGCTGCATTATTCCAAGGCCGCGTCGATCCGTCCCTGAGGCATGTATCCCTTTTTGCTTGTGCCTTTAGCTTACCTTACTGGGGGTGCCCCTCGGGCTGCATCATCCCCAAGCCGCTCGGGCCTGACCCAGTGGCACGTATCCTTCTGCATTTACCCAAGTTGATTTGTCTTCCATGCTTAATCCACCTGCCCGGGCCGGCTTACCACCTGGTCGATCGTCGCCTCCCACGGGGCCTCCTCACACAGGCACGGCGCTGGTGCATGGGTCCGTCCCTGCCACGTCGACAAACCTGGGCGGTTGAGCTCTGGCTCGTGGCACGCCCCGCGCACGTCACCTCACCAGGCCCTCAGTGCCTTCGTCTCGTCTCAGAGCAACCAGCGGCGGGCTGGCAACTATAACGGCAAAACCGTGTTTCTCCTTGTGATGACCTGCAGGAACCTCCCGAGGATAATAGCGGGTGGTACCACGGGCTCTCTCCTCTTACATGCAATCCGCTTGCGTGTTAAAAGGGGGGCTCCTGAGCATCGCGACTTAGGAGCTCTTACTGGCTCTCCAGCCCTCACCCCCTGGCCTTGACCACGGCATCGCGACCTGGCATACCAGCGGCGGCTGAGCTCACTCGAGGGCCGGGACCTGAGGACGTAGAGCACGAAGGAAAGCATTGGAAGGGGAAGAACCCGTACGGGCCTAGCCTAGCTATGCTGTAGGTGGTTGCGCACAAGCCTGGCGCATCACGAAGAACCGACCCTGAACTACTGCGATAAGTCTCATGCTCAGACCGGCTAATCGATAGGACCTAAGGGACGCGCTCGCCGCATTCCTGTTGCGGCCACGTCGCATCCCTTTCCTGCCTTACCATACCTGCTTGGGCGCTAAGGGGGACGTCCTGAGCATCGCGCCTCAGGGGCTCTTACTAGACCTCGGGCCGCTCACCTCCTGGCCTTGACCACGGCACGCGACCTGGCATACCAGCGACGGCTGCAGCCTGCCTGGGGACCGGGACCTGTCAGCATAGAGTAACAAGCTATCGCGAGGTTGGAAAGGGGAGACCGAGCCTGAACAGGACATGCGTTCGCAAATTTTCATAACAGGGAATATATACACAAAAGGCATTACAGATCCTTACACACCCCCACGGGGTACTTCATGATTCTTCGCAGGAAGCAAAAGCAAGAACTAAGAGGAATCCTATTTACACCCTCCCGCGGCGGACGCCATCATCAACAGTGGGCCACGGGAGGCCGGCGCCAACCCCATCCAGATCAGCGGCGGCTGGACGCCGCGGCTCTGCTCTGGGCCCGGCGGGAGCTTGGGGGCACGTAGCTGTCGTCGCTCGTCTCCGGAGTCTCGTAGAGCTCAGGAGAGTCGCTAGATTCCCAGGGGCTGCTGTTGCTGTAGTAGCCACGAGCGGAGCGTGCGTTACCCTGGCGCTCCCCTCCAGGGCAACACTCCAGGCGACGGCCCTCCGCATCGAAGACCTTGAAGAAGAGCGTGGAGGCGCCGTCGAACTCAAAATGGATCGTGAGGGCGCCTTTCGCACAGCAGACCCGTGCAACCTCGCCCCAGCCGCGAGTCATGAAGATCTTGCCGGTGGGGACCGCTTCGACCTCTGCTCCAATCGCCGGAGCGTCGCAGTCGGCGTGCTACAGCCAGAGCTCGAGAGGCCCCCTCGGCGGCATCACATCGGAAAAGAACCGCGGAAAGCGGATCCAGGAACTCGGGGGCATCGGCGCCCATAGCACAAGCTCGTGCAAGGAATCCGTGGCGTCGATTCCAGGAGCAACGGCACGCATCGCCATCGCGCAGCGACCACGCGCGCGGCGCGGGCGTCGCCGCTCGTCGCTCCGCCCTCCTGAGCCCTCGACTCGGGCGTACAAGGGAAGAGGGTACCCTGAAGGAGGCCGCTCGCACCAAGGCCTCGTCACCACCTGCATCGCTGCCTCGTCGCGAGGATGAACCGGCCTCTTCTTCGGCGGGAGTGGCCCCGGATCATCGCGGGGGGCCTTCCCTTTCTCTTCAGCAAAGAACCTTCAGATGGGCGCCATTGTTGCAAGCAGGGGAGCAAGGAGGAAGAAGCGAATGAAGCAAGGAAGAGATGGCGACGGGGGCTCCGCCCCCCTTCCCCATTTATAGCGAGAGAAGGCCAACCGACACCTCCCATGATCACAGGTAATGATGGCTTTCCTTGCATGTCGTGGGGACTTGTCAAGTTGTGCAGTTGTCGAGGCAGTGTGGGGAAGTGGAGACGCCCACGTCCAATCAACCACCACGCATCGACCAAGGTCGCAGGCTTTTGGGGCTCGCAGCGCTCCGCACTTGACTCTTGGCTTCACCGCGAAGCCAAGCCCGAGCGCACCTTGGGCCCGGGGGCTACTGTCGGCGTTCTGGGAACGGGGGTCCCCAGACTTGCCTGCCTGCGGCCCACGGCATGGCTATGCTAGCGGGCCTGTACGGCCCACGTTCATCAACAAAGCATTCAAGACCCTCGCGAGGGGCCAAGCCTCGCGAGGCGGACGGTGCAAGACCTCCTCGGGAGTGGCCTCACCAGGCTGCCTCGCGAGGAGCGGAGATATCAAGGTAGAGCAAACCTCGCGAGGCTCACGTGACGTGAGCCATGACGGTCGGCACCAGGCGGGTGCCAGCACGCGCAGCGTCCTTGTTTCCTCTTTGGTGCTAAGGAGGCAGGCGCAGGCGCGGAGTACCGAGGCATCAGGGAAAGGTTTCCATATCGGTGCAACAAGACCAAGACCAGCGGGGCGGCAGGACGGAGGTCACCGTGGAGCCCGAGACGGCGTCACCACCAGAGCCTTTTGTAGGCGAAGACCGCTTTTGTCAGGATAGCTTGTACTAGTTGTCCCCTTTCAAATTCGCCCGCCGTTGTTGGCTCCCTTCCCGCTCAATATTTGGGGAGTGGACCAGGGCCTATATAAGTAGAGCTAGCCCCCATAGTAGGCAAGAAGGTAGGACGGATCGAGTTCTCATCCACAAGTCCACAGAGCACAAGAACACCTCAACCTCAGGAGGTTGTTCTTCCCTTTGTACTGTTCTTCATCAGCCCAAGAGGCAATCCACCACCACACACTGGAGTAGGGTATTACACCACAACGGTGGCCCGAACTAGTATAAACCTCGTGTCTTTGTGTGTTGCGAGTTCGTCGAGTTCGTCCGCGAGATCTTAGTGAGCTAGGGCGTAGATCGGTAGGAGGAAAAGACTTCGCGCGCACCCCAGAGTTCAAACCTTAAGGGTTTTGTCGGAGCCCCACATCCGACAATTTTTTCATAGAATAAGTCCCGTATAAGGTCTGGTCTTTTCGGTATACAATCCTTTCTTGAGATGAGCATTGGCAGCTCACATAAGTATACAGTATTATATTTGACTGATGATGATGATCATTGGCAGCTCACATAAGTATACAGTAGCATATTTGACATATGAGCATTGGCAACTCTTCTAAATCTGTGTTTACCATTCAACAATGAACTATGTAATTTAATCAATAGACTCACTTCAGTTGCCATGCTAACTGAAAATCTATATGTCAAATGATGCGACTGTCAAGTGGAAGTTACTTATATTTTCTTACGTCACCTGAGAAGTCTCTTTTTAGCAAGCTTATTTAAGTGCGGCCAAAGTGTACTCTGTTTTTTAGACGATCTCCACGTTTTCTATTGAGATCGGAGAGCAGCTGAAGTAGTGATGGGACTATACCATTTTTAGGTTCTGAAGGCAAAGCTTCTTAAAGAGTTAGTCACAATTGTCAGTTCAGTGAGTAGAAGAATTCTTGATAGCTTGTTGCTTCTGCTCAGTGTGCTTGGTGCATAAATTGATTGCTTGCTGCAAATGTTGTTTAGTGTCCTATTTCATGGTAGCTGCGGATGCTATATATTTGGAGATTTTGTTGCCGGTATTTGGAGTGCTAGGAGAGTTTCTAAACTGCTATCACGGCATCATAGATAGGATAGTGAACCAATGTGACATATGTATAACATTTCATGTGAGATTCTTTGCAGCAAACTGCATGACCGAGCGGTCCATAAGTATCATGTGAAAGAGAGAGGGCGCCATGGCGAAGATGAGGTGAGCGTTATCCGGTTTTAAAGGAGAAGGCCCCAGAGAGAAATGTCCTGCTAAGATGGGAAACTGAGCGGTAAGGCAGGAAAGGGAAGTGTGCGTCGTGGGGTGGGGTTTTCGTGTTGGGACCGCATGATAGGATAACATACGGGTTGGATTTGGGGACGTCCGGAGTATCCATACGGTTAAATTTTGGGGAGCTCGCTTAATGTCGTAACATGTTCGGACGTATGAGGGAGAAATAAGATTTGACCTTGGATATGACCATTTGTGTGATTTATTTGTATGGATCGTAGCCCGTAGCAACGCACGGGCGTTCTACTAGTCTCTATTTTTAATGTAGCAGTTGGTAGTCTCGCTTCCAGGTTTTTTTTCGTCCCACCTCCCATGGATTTTTTTGGTACCTCCTCCCACCTTCGCTGGTTTTTTTCGTAGATTTTTTTCGTCCCCTCCCCCACTTCATCGGTTTATTTTCGCGTCACCCTCTCACATAACGAAAGAAAACTGAACAGATCAGAACTTTCCATACTGGCGCAAGTTATTTAGTAATGTAGAATCAATCACGAACAATCTCTAAAGATCAAATCTAAATTTATTAACCTTACCTTAAATCACTCAATCACATTAATAATTAGAAAACAAATAATTGATTTTCAGAAAAATCGCTCAATCACATTAACCTTACCTTAACTCACGGATGGTAATCAATCTCCAAACAAAGGAAACAATACATCGAGGGAGCAGTAAATAAACTCCCTTTCTTATGACATGTATATGATCTTCCCTTCCCTCTCCGTTGTCGAGCATTCTTGATTCTCGAGGCCGATGCTTGGGCTGCGTCACTGGGTCGCGACGGTGCCGGAGGACGAGGACGGCGAGGCCGGGTGCCGCAGCACCGCATTGGTCACGGCCGGTGAAGGGGGCGAAGAAGGGCGGCTTCCCTGGCCCTGGCCGTGGCCCTGGGAATTGGTGCGGTGGAAGCGGCACTTGAAGGACCCGGCGTGGGTGGCCAGCGCGCAGACGCACTTGGAAGCTGGCTCGTGGCCCGCGCCGGACGGCGCCGATGCCGACCCGGGCCACCTCCTCCGCGTATTCTTGGAACTGTGGCTGACCGATTTACATGGAATTAATTCCCTCAGTTGTGGTGGCAAATATAATACGCATAATCCATATTGTTATGCACTAGCGTGTGTGTGTGAAATAGATGGATTATGGTCCTGTATCCAATAAGATGGATATGTGTGTGTGTTAGAGAGAGAGAGAGAGGGAGAGGGGGGGAGAGAATGAGGAAGAGGGAGGGAGAGAGTGTGTGTGTGAGGATTTGATGGTAAAAAAGGTCGCCAATGTCACTTGATATGTATGAGAATATTAATATTGAACTCTTAAAGTTAATGTGGCCCCGTTGCAACGGGCGTTCTTCTAGTAATGATGGTTTTCCTCTGCATGCAGCAGAGTCTCGTCAAGTCGAACGGTTGCCAAGGCAGCGTGAGGAAGCGGAGGCGCCCACGTCCCATCAGTCACCATGCATCAACTAAGGCCGCAGGCGGTTGGGGCCCGCAGCGCTCGACACTTGCCCTTTGGCTTCGCCTCGAAGCCAAGTTCGAGCGCGCCTTGGGCCCGGGGGCTACTGTCGGCGTCCTGGGAACGGGGGTGCCCAGACTTGCCTGCTTGCGGCCTGTGGCGTGGCTCCATCAACGGCCCGGTACGGCCCAGCTTCAGTAGCAACGACTCAAGACCCTCGCGAGGGGCCAGGCCTCGTCAGGCGGACGACACCAAGACCTCCCTGGGGGCAGCCTCACTAGGCTGGCTCCCAAGGAGTGGAGATATCTATGCAATGTGCACCTCGCGAGGTTCATGTGACGTGAGCCATGACGACCAAGGCCAGGCGGGCACCAGCGGGTGCAGTGTACCAGTTTCCTCTTTGGCGCTAAGGAGGCAAGCGCAGGAGCGGAGTCCCGAGGAATCAAGCAAAGGTTTCCATTCCGGTGCAACGAGACCAAGACCGCCAGGACAGCAGGACGGAGGTCATCGCGGAGCCCACTGCAGCGTCACCACCAGAGCCTTCCGCAGGCGAAGACTACTTTTGCCAGGATAGCTTGTACTAGTTGTCTCCCTTCAAATTTGGTCGTTGTGGGATCCCTTCCTGCCTACATTTGGGAAGAGGACCAAGGCCACTATAAAGAGGACTTAGCCACCACCATAGTGGGGGAGGGGATCCATTCCACCCTGACCACCTCACCAGCTCATCGAGCACAAGAACACCTCACCTCCCGAGGCTGTTCCACCACTGTACTAGTTCATCCTCAGCCCTCGAGGCAATCCACCACAAAGCTGGAGTAGGGTATTACACCGCAAGGTGGCCCGAATGAGGATAAATCCCTGTGTCTCTTGTTCTTTGGGTTCGTCGAGCTAGGCCGTGGGATCGTTGAGTGGGCAGACTGGGAAGAGAGAGTTCTTCGTACGCACCCCAGAGTTCGAACATCTCAAGGGTCTGCGGAACCCCGGATCCGACACGTACCTCTTCGGAGTATGTTGCTCCTGTTGATGACTTGCCGAAGAGTTCCAACGGCAAGAAATCCAAGGCTACTGCACCTCATGTGAAAAAGGTCCCGGCAGGGCTGGTTGGTGCTGATGGTACCTTTACTTTCAATGCCACCCTTAATGACAAATAGGAAAGCATGCTCATTGCCTTCCTGCGGGTGAATATCGATGTGTTTGCTTGGCAACTACCTGATATCCCCGGTGTTCCTAGGGAGGTAACCGAGCACCACCTTACTGCCTGCCCACATGCCCGACCCGTCAAGTAGAAGGTCCGAAAGCAAGCCTTGGAGCGTGTTGGCGTTCTGGGAACCGGGGTACCCAGATTTGCCTGCCTGCAGCCCGTGGCGTGGCTCCATCGACTGCCTGGTATGGCCCATCTTCAGCACCAGTAACACAAGACCCTCACGAGGGTCCAAGCCTCGCGAGGCGGATGACGGCAAGACCTCCAGAAGGAGCGGCCTCCTCAAGCTGACTCCTGAGGAGCGGAGATTTCTATGCAAGCCCTCGCCTCGTGATGTTCGAATGACGCAAGCCATGACAACCAAGGCCAGGCGGGCGCCAGCAGACGCAATACAACAGGTTTCCTCTTTGGTGCTAAGGAGGCAAGCGCATGCGCGGAATCTCGAGGAATCAGCCAAAGGTTTCCATTTCCATGCTACAAGACCAAGACCGCCAGGACGGCATGACTAAGGTCATCGCCGAGCCCACCACGGCGTCACGGCCTGAAGCATTGCAGGCGAAGACTACCTTTTGTTAGGACAAGATGTACTAGTTGTCTCCCTTCGAATTTGGCCATTGTGGGATCCCTTCCCGCCTTCATTTGGGAATAGGACCAAGGTCACTATAAATAGAGCCCAGCCACCATCGTAGAAGGGGGTCTAGATCCAGTCCATCCTCACACCCACCAGCTCACCCAAGAAACACACCTCCTGAGGTTATTCTTCCAGTGTACCAGTTCATCCTCAGCCCACCTCAAGGCTAATCCACCACAAAGCAGGAGTAGGGTTTTACACCGCAAGGTGGCCCGAACTTGGGTAAATTGTTGTGTCCCATTTCCTTCCAGTTCATGGAGCTAGGCCATGGGATCGACGAGTTGGCAGACTGGGGAGGCTGAGTTCTTCGCACGCACCCCAGAGTTCGAATCTATCCAGGGTCTGCGGAGCCCGAAATCTGACATTTGGCTCGCCAGGTAGGGGTGCGTGCCGAAGGATTGCCTTCCCGTCGGCCGCGCTCCATTCTCGCCGTCAAGCTTCCATGGCCAACACCGCTCCACTCGTCGCCTCGCTGGGCGCGTCCGAAGACGCTCCGGGCCACCGGGCCTGCTCCCCCGCCCTCCGGCAGTGGCCGCCCAAGTTCAGGCAGGAGCTGCCGCGTCGATACGACGGTGTGGCGGACCCGGCGGGGTTCCTCCAGGCATACGAGGAGGCGGTTTGGGCAGCCGGCGGTGATGACAAGGTCGCGGCGAACTGGCTACCCATGGCCCTTATGGGCGTGCCACGCGCCTGGCTCCTGGGCTTGCCGGAGTCTTCAGTGGCCTCCTGGGAGGAGCTGCATGGCCTCTTCATCGCGCGCTTCGTGGCACCAGCGCCCCACGCCGTTGCGGCACTCCTTGGCGGCTCTCAGGCGCCATCCTCGGACCGCCACATCAAGCAGTTCTTCCGACAGATGGGCGCCGCCCACGCGCAGTGGGGAGCTCCTCCGGGCTGGGCGGCGCCTAAGGCCGACCTCACCTTCGACTCAAGGGACCACCCCATGAATGTGGCCGGCGTCAGCGCACTCCCGATGCTCTGCACCCCCACCATCTGCAACGTGGCGGTCACCAGGACCCTCGTTAACGGCGGCGCGGCCAGTGAAACAGAAGGCGCGGCGGCAGTCCACGGAGAAGCAGTCGTTCATCGTCCAAGAGACCTGCAAGCTGCAAGAGGATGGCGTCATTCGGGAGGTGATAGAGGCAAAGGTGTCCAGTCTTTCGATGAGATGATGAATATCGCTTTGATGGAAGTCGACTTTGACGATCCGACTACGAACGTGCGAGGACGTCGCGCCTTAGCAATCGCTAAACCAACTCCGAGAGGTTATCGACCACGCCGGAGCACGATCAACCTGACCACGAGGGTCTGTTTCCTGCGAGCAAACGAAGAACAGGCAAGAAACTGAGATTGCAATCTGGATATTGCGAATATAAGATGAAAGCTTTATTGATCAAGGTGGGGTTCTGTGACGCCTTTGTCTGGTCGCTGAACACAAACGAAGTACGCGAAGTTGCAGCTATGGCGAACTTTTAATCTAAACAAAACCCAAAGTCTAAACGACGCCCTAAGGGTTGTATATATGGAGGAAGAGGGGGGAATTTCGTGGCCCTTGAGGAAGGGGTCCGAAACCAACCCTATCTCTTGTTTCCCCACACATACGGACTCTAAAAACAGCCTATACTTATGTATTTCGAAATTACATGGGCCTGGCCCAATAATAAGGTGACGCAGCACCTAGAATAGCCTCTGAACGAAAGTTCTGAAGTAGCATCTTGTATATTTCGTCCAAGGCTTCATGCACGCATTATGGTGGCTTCAACGTCCTGAAATCATCACTTGTAACTCCGTTCTTGTTCCCCATGCGCATGCCATCATCTCCATGCTTGTTCTTGCTCCAATGTCCATCCTTCTCAAAGCTAGGCCCTTCATTTGTAAGCAAAACAAATGTATCCAATTTAGGCAGCATCATATTCTCATGAACATTAGAATCATTAGCAAGAAACGAAAGTACCTGGTAATTTAATTGGCGTGCGCGAGCTCTAGTAATTGGTCCAGTATGTATAGCAGCAGGGCCTGTGGGTGTAATAATTGTATTGATGTCCTCATCATCCTCCCCTTCTTGAAATGAAGTCGTCCTCGACGGAAGCTCATCTTCCTCACCCAAATAAGGCTTCAAATCTGCAATATTAAAAGTGGGACTAACCCCAAAATCTGCAGGCAGCTCAAGTTTATATGCATTATCATTTATTTTCTCTAACACCTTAAAAGGACCATCAGCACGTGGCATTAGCTTTGATTTGCGCAAATCAGGAAATCTATCCTTACGCAAATGTAACCAAACAAGATCTCCAGGTGCAAACACAACATGTTTTCTACCCTTATCTCCAGCAAGTTTATATTTAGCATTCATACGCTCAATGTTTTCCTTAGTTAACTCATGCATTTTTAAGATCAATTCAGCACGTTGTTTAGCATCAAAATTAACCTTCTCCGAAGATGGAAGAGGCAACAAATCAATAGGTGCACGAGGTAGGAAACCATACACAATTTCAAAAGGGCACATCTTAGTAGTAGAATGCAATGAACGATTATAAGCAAACTCAATATGAGGCAAGCAGTCTTCCCACATTTTCTTATTATTCTTCAAAACAGCCCTAAGCATAGTAGACAATGTTCTATTGACTACTTCAGTTTGTCCATCAGTTTGGGGGTGACAAGTAGTACTAAAAAGCAGTTTAGTCCCCAACTTAGCCCATAAACATCTCCAAAAGTGGCTAAGAAATTTAGTATCACGATCTGAAACAATAGTACTTGGCACACCATGCAAGCGAATAATTTCACGAAAGAACAAATCAGCAACATTAACAGCATCATCGCTTTTATGACATGGTATAAAGTGCGCCATTTTCGAGAATCTATCCACGACAACAAATATGCTATCCCTCCCCTTCTTTGTTCGAGGTAAACCTAAAACAAAGTCCATAGATATATCCTCCCAAGGAACACTAGGTACAGGCAAAGGCATATATAAACCATGAGGATTTAGTCGTGACTTAGCTTTTTGACATGTAGTGCAGCGAGCAACAAAACGCTCAACATCCCGTCTCATCTTTGGCCAAAAGAAATGTGTAGCAAGTACGTCCTCCGTCTTCTTCACGCCAAAGTGTCCCATTAATCCTCCTCCATGCGCCTCCTGCAACAACAAAAGACGAAGAGAGCTAGCTGGAATGCATAGCTTGTTAGCACGGAACACAAATCCATCATTAACGACAAACTTGTTCCAGGTTCTTCCTTCTTTACAATTCTGCAATACATCTTTAAAATCAGCATCATGCACATATTGATCTTTGATGGTCTCCAAACCAAATATTTTGAAGTCAAGTTGTGAAAGCATAGTATAGCGACGAGACAATGCATCAGCAATAACATTTTCTTTACCCTTCTTGTGTTTAATGACATAAGGGAAAGTTTCAATGAATTCAACCCATTTAGCATGTCTACGATTCAGTTTAGCTTGACTTTTAATATGTTTCAAAGATTCATGATCAGAATGTATAACAAATTCTTTGGGCCATAAATAATGTTGCCATGTTTCTAAAGTCCGAACAAGAGCATATAGTTCTTTATCATAAGTAGAATAATTCAGACTAGGCCCACTCAATTTTTCAGAAAAGTATGCAACAGGTTTGCCATCTTGTAATAACACACCTCCTAATCCAATGCCACTAGCATCACATTCAAGCTCAAAAGTCTTATTAAAATCAGGAAGTTGGAGTAAAGGAGCATGTGTCAACTTATCTTTCAATACCGTGAAGGCTTCTTCCTGTGCGGTACCCCAAACAAAAGGCACATCCTTCTTTGTAAGCTCGTTGAGAGGTGCAGCAATGGTGCTAAAATCTCTCACAAAACGCCTATAGAAACCAGCGAGTCCAAGAAAACTCCGCACTTGTGTGACCGTTTTGGGCTGCGGCCAACTCTCAATAGCTTCAATCTTGGCTTTATCAACTTCAATTCCCTGTGGAGTAACAACATAGCCAAGAAAAGATACTCGGTCGGTGCAAAAGGTGCACTTCCCAAGGTTACCAAACAAACGTGCATCACGTAGAGCAATAAAAACAGCACGTAAATGTTCCAAATGTTCTTCCAAAGATTTGCTATAAATCAGTATATCATCAAAATAGACCACCACAAATCGTCCAATGAAAGCACGTAAAACTTCGTTCATTAGTCTCATGAAAGTACTAGGTGCATTAGTTAACCCAAAAGGCATGACTAACCACTCATATAAACCAAACTTAGTTTTAAATGCAGTTTTCCATTCATCTCCCAATTTCATACGAATTTGATGGTATCCACTACGCAAATCAACTTTGGAGAATATTGTAGAGCCACTCAATTCATCAAGCATATCATCGAGCCTAGGAATAGGATGACGATAACGAATAGTAATATTATTAATGCCTCTACAATCAACACACATACGCGACGTACCATCCTTTTTAGGCACGAGTATAATAGGAACAGCACAAGGACTAAGAGATTCGCGTATATAACCTTTGTCGAGCAGCTCCTGTACTTGACGCATAATCTCCTTCGTCTCCTCTGGATTGGTACGGTATGGTGCACGGTTGGGTAGCGATGCACCGGGAATTAAGTCAATTTGATGCTCAATCCCTCGAATAGGTGGTAATCCCGGTGGCACGTCTTGTGGGAAGACGTCAGCGAACTCCTGCAAAATGTGAGTGACAGCAGGGGGCAAAGAGGAAGGCACGTCCTCGAATGAAAATAATGCCTCTTTGCACACAAAAGCATAGCAAACAGATTTGCTGAAATCTAGTTCATCAATATCAGATTTTGTGGCAAGTAAACATGCACTTTTCAATTTAATTTCAGAAACAACACTAGATGGTTTATTATTAGGTTTCATTTGTTGCTCAAATTCCTTTGCCACAATCTGATTTTCACTCTTATTTTTCTCCTGTTTTGCTTTATTAGCTCTATTAATGTCATCTTTCAAAATGGAATCAGGAGTCATAGGAAGCAAAGTAATATTTTTATCCTTATGAACAAGAGTATACTGATTGTTTCTACCATGGTGTACAGAATTTTTATCAAATTGCCATGGTCTACCTAGTAATAAGGAACATGCTTGCATGGGTACCACATCACAATCAACATAATCAGCATATGTAGAGATACTAAAATGCACACGAACAGTACGTGTTACCTTAACCTTGCCGCTGTTGTTGAACCATTGGATGTAGTAAGGATGTGGATGTGGTCTTGTGGTGAGAGATAGCTTCTCCACCATCTCCATGCTAGCCAAGTTGTTACAGCTCCCTCCATCTATGATGACGCGAACAGAACGTTCCTTCACAACTCCCTTTGTATGGAACAAATTATGCCTCTGATTTTGCTCTGCTTGTGTGACCTGCACACTCAAAACACGTTGAGCAACTAAACATTCATACCTGTCAGCGTCTTCAGGAGCCATGTATTGCGTCTCATTTTCAGAATCATCTCCACCATGTTCTTCACGTGTAATAAGAGCCAAAGTCTCCTCATCATAGTCACTAGCGGACTCATACCCACCATCCTCAGTAGCAATCATGACACGCTGAGATTTGCATTCTCTCGCAAAATGTCCTCTTCCCTTACAACGACGACAAATAATATCACTTGTGTGCCCTGTCGATGCCATGGAAGAAGAAGAGCTCTGCACAGGCCCGGCAGGTGTGCTCTTGGCAGAGAGTGGTGGTTGTGCCTGCTTTCTTGTATCACGGCTGGAGGTGGCACCTGATGGAGGTGATGGTGAAGTGGAAGTAGAAGATGCACGCGGTGTCCATGATGAAGGTCGACCTGCAGAAAAGTAAGTTCGCGCCAATGGCTGTCGATCCTGCACTTCACGTTCAGCTTTACAAGCAAGATGGAATAAACGAGTGATATTATTATAATCCTTATACTCTAGAATGGTCTGAATCTCTTTATTTAATCCACCCATAAAACGTGCAAGCATAGCTTCATTCTCCTCAACAATACCACATCTAATCATGCCAGTTTGTAATTCCTGATAATATTGTTCTACAGAATTTTTTCCTTGTCTTAAACGCTGCAATTTTTGAAGTAAGTCACGTTGATAATATGGTGGAACCCAACGAGTACGCATAGCAGTTTTCAAAGCAGCCCAAGTAGCTGGAACAGGATATAATCTACAATGTTCAGACCACCAAACACATGCAAAGCTAGTGAAAGCACAAACAGCAGCAGGAACACGTCTCTCCTCAGGATATTGTAAACATGTAAATCGTTGTTCAGTTTCTAACTCCCAAGTAAGATATATATCAGGAACATATCTACCCTCAAATGGTGGAATATTCAATTTCAGTTTAGGGAGATGGTCATGATCTCGTACCTGAGGTGGTGGTGCCGGCCTACCGTTGCGAATATATACCTGAGGTCGACCTGCTGGTGGTGGTGCTGGTGGCTGCACGTAGTTCTGATTTTGATCAACCTCATCCTCATAATCGCCCACATAATCGTCATCCTCCTCAGCCGCCGCAGGAGCAGGAGCCAAAGAAGCATCAACAGTAGGGACAGCAGCACCCGAATTTTGACCAATCTCAATTGGAACGTGCTGTGCCCGTCCCACTTGATTTGGAAGGCGGCGTTGGAGATGTGGTTGTTGTTGTTGTAGAGGTGCGACATGTGCAGCCGGTGGTGGTTGGGGAAGACGCTTGAGTAATTCAGTAAACTTGTCATCCAGCTTTGTCTCAAACGACTTCTCCACGGCATCTATCTTCTCCATAGCCTCTTCAAATCTGTTTAGCACATCTCCCACCTGGCCACTCATCATTTGCTAAAATTTATCATGCAACTCCTTGTTCGTCATGTTCTCCCAATCAGTCTCATCGGCTTGTGAACCTGCCATGGTTAGCAGCAATAGAAACACAAAAGAATATGATCCTGCAGACTACTAGAAGTGGTGGGATGGTGGTGTGTCACAAAACCTTCAAGCGAATCTCAAATTCTTACCAGTTCTTACCCAGCAGCAGGTGGTGATCGGCAACCGTTGTAGTCAAAAACTCTCAAAGCTTGGATATAGCGATTACCAGGGAGAGTCAAACGCACGATGTAGACTTATGTGGAGCTGGGAAGGCTTATAATATGGTAGCAAAATGGTAAGCAATAATCAATTCAGAGATGCAAAGTTGAATAAACGCTCAACGACGGTACTGTGCTGGTCCTAGGCTAGACCGTGCTAGAGACGCGAGCCTAGAACACTAACAAAATCACGGCGCTGCACGTAAACAAGGGAAAAGCACACTCAGGAATTTTTTTGTTCGCTCTTTTTTTTTTTGCGCTCTTTTTTTTTTTGCGCTCCTCCTTTTTTTTTTTGGCGAAAAAATCACTATAATGGCGAGTGTCTCAAAACTCTTCCCAGGTCAAACTGACAGGATGGGCACAAAATTTTTTGACTATTTTTTTTTTCGGAAATCAGGGCAGCGACGACGAAAAAGTGCGACAAAAAATCACTATGATGGCGAGTGTCTCAAAACACTACCCGGGGCCTAAAAATAGGATAGGGAAAAAATATTTTGGGTTGCCGAATTTTTTTTTTCCGAGACCTACTCAGGCAAGGAAACACGAAACGGAAAATATATGGATCTCTAAAACAAACCGACTATGAAAAGAACTCGGATTGGTGGTGGATATATGGCGGTAGTATATGGCAGCGGTGGTGGTATATGGATACGGATTCAAAGCGGTGGCGGATAAGCAATGGTGGTAGATGGCAAGGCGATGATGATGGTGCGGCGGCGGCGTGACAACTTATGACCAGAACTCGAAACTCTAAAAGACTAGACTCTAAGACCAGCAACTTGACACGACGATGCAACCGCAAATTCAACAAAGCAAAAACCCTAAAAAGATTATGCAAAGGCTCAGATTGGTTCGGATATGATGAACTAACCCTAATTTTTTTTGTGGCTTTTTCGTGGACTGTAGGTATGAAGAACAGACTCGATCTAAACTACGAAAAACTGTAAAATCTCACCGAGCAACTTGGCTCTGATACCACTTGATAGAGGCAAAGGTGTCCCGTCTTTCGATGAGATGATGAATATCGCTTTGATGGAAGTCGACTTTGACGATCCGACTACGAACGTGCGAGGACGTCGCGCCTTAGCAATCGCTAAACCAACTCCGAGAGGTTATCGACCACGCCGGAGCACGATCAACCTGACCACGAGGGTCTGTTTCCTGCGAGCAAACGAAGAACAGGCAAGAAACTGAGATTGCAATCTGGATATTGCGAATATAAGATGAACGCTTTATTGATCAAGGTGGGGTTCTGTGACGCCTTTGTCTGGTCGCTGAACACAAACGAAGTACGCGAAGTTGCAGCTATGGCGAACTTTTAATCTAAACAAAACCCAAAGTCTAAACGACGCCCTAAGGGCTGTATATATGGAGGAAGAGGGGGGAATTTCGTGGCCCTTGAGGAAGGGGTCCGAAACCAACCCTATCTCTTGTTTCCCCACACATACGGACTCTAAAAACAGCCTATACTTATGTATTTCGAAATTACATGGGCCTGGCCCAATAATAAGGTGACGCAGCACCTAGAATAGCCTCTGGACGAAAGTTATGAAGTAGCATCTTGTATATTTCGTCCAAGGCTTCATGCACGCATTATGGTGGCTTCAACGTCCTGAAATCATCACTTGTAACTCCGTTCTTGTTCCCCATGCGCATGCCATCATCTCCATGCTTGTTCTTGCTCCAATGTTCATCCTTCTCAAAGCTAGGCCCTTCATTTGTAAGCAAAACAAATGTATCCAATTTAGGCAGCATCATATTCTCATGAACATTAGAATCATTAGCAAGAAACGAAAGTACCTGGTAATTTAATTGGCGTGCGCGAGCTCTAGTAATTGGTCCAGTATGTATAGCAGCAGGGCATGTGGGTGTAATAATTGTATTGATGTCCTCATCAGGAGGTGCGGTATCCAGAATGGTTGGCAAACCCGGTTATCATCCCCAAGAAAGGCGGGAAGGAGCGCATGTGCATCAATTTCACCAACCTCAACAAGGCTTGTCCTCAAGACTCCTTTCCGCTTCCTCGCGTCAATCAGATCGTCGACTCCACCGCCAAGTGCGACTTGTTGTGCTTCTTGGACGCCTTCTCGGGCTATCACCAAATCAAGATGGCGGTGCAGGATGTTGAGAAGACGGCTTTCTTGACCCCACGTGGGGTGTACTACTACACCTGCATGCCGCTCGGGCTGCGTAATGTTGGAGCAAACTTGCAGCAGCTGATGCACATCACTTTGGGATGGCAGCTCGGGAGGAATGCCGAGGCATACATCGACGACATAGTGGTGAAATCTCGGGAGGCAAGGACCCTTATCGAAGACCTAGAGGAGACAGTTGCCAGCCTGTGCAAAGTGCACATGCGATTCAACCCAGAGAAATGTGTGTTTGGCGTCCCGTCTGGCAAGCTGTTGGGTTTCCTGGTATCACACAGAGGGATCGGGGCCAACCCGGAGAAGGTCAAGGCCATAAAAGGATGAGTCCGGCGCAAACCCTCAAGGAGATGCAGAAGCTGGCGGGCTGCGTAACCTCGCTCGGGCGTTTCATCTCCAAGCTAGGGGAGCGTGCCCTCCCCTTCTTCAAGCTGATGAAGAAGAAAGGCACGTTCGAGTGGACTCCGGAGGCTAATGCAGCTTTCGAAGACCTCAAGAGGTACCTCACCAGCCCACCAGTGATGGTAGCACTGCACCCCCTTGAACCTTAGGTACTCTACCTAGCCGCCGCGCCTCACTCCGCCAGCGCAGCGCTAGTGGCAGTGCGGGAGGAGCGCCCGACCATGGGCTCACGGCGAAGCACCACGCACCCAGTTGAGGCGCTGCAGCCTCAGGACGGCGCTCCTGAGGCCCCGGCCGCCCCACCAGTCAACGGTGCTCCTGAGACCTCGGCCAATCCTCTAGACAGCGAGACTCCTGACGACGGTGCTCCTGAGGCCAAGGCTGCCCTGACGGATGACAAGGCTCTTGAGGACCCTCAGCCCTAGGAGGTGCAAGACCCCACCGATGCCTGCTCCATCGTTGAGCACCCGGTGTACTTCTTCAGCACGGTGCTACGTGATGCGCGGGCGCGCTACCCCATGCCATAAAAGCTCTTTCTCGCGCTCCTCGCCGCCTCCCGAAAGCTGTGCCACTACTTCCAGGGCCACCCCATCAAGGTCGTCTCAGCTTACCCACTGGAAAGGGTGCTCTGGAGCCCGAACACCGCGGGGAGGGTCGCCAAATGGAACATTTTTTTGACAAGGTGACAGTAGGGGGAAAACCCCTACTGTTTATCATATATCTATATAAAGGGGGATTTACATAGACATACCAGCTACTTTACATCATACTGCAACTACACCTAGGGTGTGGATGCCCAATCAGTTCAAAATGGAGGAGGAGGCTATACAACAGAAGTACAAAAGTTGATTAGAGCAGCTCTATGTGCTGCCTTAACCCTATGCTGCAGTAAAGACAAATCTTCCTTGAATCGTTTAAGCGAAGAGTCAACACTGGGAGCCAGTCCTCTGAAGTGTTTATTATTTCTCTCCTTCCAAATACTCCACGTTGTGGTTAGAAATGTTTCATAGAAGAATGGGTTTGGCCAGATCTCCTTTGTGGTTTGAAGAAGATCGAGGCGGCAAAGGGATGTTGGCCAAGCCAAGTTTAGTTTAGCCCAGCAGCTCTGACTAAAAATGGCAGGAGAAGATCATGTGATCGACCGTCTCTTCAATATGCTGGTTGCAGAGGACGCAGTTGAAGTTGTTGCCAATATTGTAGTGCCTCCTCTTCAACATGTTGCGCGTGTTGAGTCTGTCATGAAACAAGAGCCATCCAAAATCTTTGATTTTCATAGTGCACTTAGATTTCCAAAGTTGACTAAATGCCTGATGCGTCACCCCGTCCCTAAAGTAGTTGTTGTAGTAGTCCTTTGGTTTGTATAGCGTGGAGCCCCAGGAATAGTGCCAAACATCATGCAGAGATGTCGATGGAGAGGTCCACGTTGGTTGTCATTGGATATCCTGGATCTCAGTAAGAGCCTCGGGCGAGACCGGAAGGTGAATGGTTGCATGCATGTCCGTAGTGACCATTGCTTCAGCGACCGACAGATCCTCTTGCCTGGGAAACGAGAAGGCACGGGGGTGCGAGGTTTGTAGTACCTCTTCTCTCCAAAGATCTTTCCAAAAGAGGGTCGACGTGCCATCCACCAGCTGAACCCGAGAAATTCCTTGGTAGATGGGGGTCAGCATAAGAATGTCCTTCCACCAGAACGAACCAACGGGGTCCACAGCGTGTGGAATTTTGCCATCATAGTGATTATCCCAGATAAGGTTGACCCAAGCCACATCATGTCTGTTAAAGAATTTGTGAAGGAATTATAGTAGCAAGGCCTCATTGTGAATTTTCAAGTTGATCACCCCTAAGCCCCCTTTTTTTGGGTCGACAGACCAAATCCCAAGCAGCCAAAGAGTTACATTTTCACCCTGTTCGGTTTTCTTGGTCCAGAGGCATCTGCGCCTGATCTTATCAAGGATCTCAATTATCTTGGGAGGGAATTTGAGAGTGCACATGGCAAACACCAGAAGAGACGTGACCGAAGCATTCAACCAAGATAGCCTGCCCCCGTACGACATCATCGCAATGGTGGGTGTCAGTTGTCTTTCCAATCTGCTAACCAAAGGCATGAATTCTTGGATCGTAGGTCGGGTAGTACCTAGTGGGAGGCCGAGGTAGGTGAACCGCATCGAGCCAACTGCACATCCAAAAACTCTAGCAAGATTGGTCGTGGTAGGTGCATCAAGATTAATTGGGATCATCATGGATTTGTGGGAGTTAATCCTGAGGCCAATGGAGGAAGCATAATCAGACAGAATCTGCTTAACTAGGGTGGCTTGTCGAGTGCATGCAGGGAGGACAATGAGTGTGTCGTCGGCGTATTGAAGAACCGGATATTCAGTCTGTCCAATGCAAGGAAACGGTAAGTCAAGCATGCCCTGTCAGAAAGCGTCATTAATTGCTGCCTGAAGTAACTCTGCTGCAAGGATGAAGATTAACGGCGAAAGCGGGTCCCCTTGTCTGACCCCGCACCTGCAAGGGAATTGTCGGTCGGGCACGCCATTAAGGAGGGCTGATGATCGGCCAGAGGAGAAGAAGCAATTAATCCAGGAAATCCATCGATCATTGAAGCCCATATGACGCATTATGTTAATCATGGGCTCATGCGCTACTGTATCAAATGCTTTGGCAAAATCGAGCTTGAGAAGAATGATCTCCCAACCAGACGCATGGCATTGATGAATGTAATGGTAGGCCCAAGCAAGGCAATCCTGGGTGGTTCTCCCCTTAAGGAAGCCATATTGGTTGCGGTGTACCAGTTGTAAAATTATGTGTTGCGGTCGATTGGCTAGGAGCTTCGTCAGTAGTTTCAAACAACAATTAAGCAAGGTGATCGGTCTGTAATCATTGACTGATGTGGGCGCATTTACCTTGGGGATCAGGGTAATGAGGCCATCACTGATGCTGGTGATGTCAAGATTTCCTTCATAGAATTGTGAGCAAAGCGAGTAGAAATCATGCTTGATGATCGGCCAGCAAGCTTTGAGAAAAGCTCCACTGAAACCATCAGGTCCAGGGGCACGATCAGGTGGCATTTCCTTGACGACTCCATCAATTTCTTCCGGAGTGAATGGCTCGGTGAGGAGGTCAAGATTATTTGCTCGTTGGATTATTGAAGGCAAGTCAAACTTCATATCACATTGTGCAGAGGTCCCCAACCTGATTTTGTATGTGGAGTGTAAGAGTGCTTCTTTACCAGGGTGATCCTCAACCACTCATTCATCATTAGTGCGGAATGAAGCAATGTTGTTCTTACGATATCTTTCTGTGGCAACCGCTTGAAAAAACTTATTGTTCTCGTCTCCAAACTTGATCCAGCGGATGGTGCAACGCTTTATCCAGTAAAGCTTCTCGTATTTAAGCAACCTGATAAGATGAGCTTTAAGGATGTTTCTGAAGTTTGTTTCTGGAAGTGTGAGACAACGCTTGTTTTCCAGTTCGTCTAACTCAGCAAGGACCTCATTACAATTGGTGATCGCAATAGATAGCCGAGAAATATGCTTACTCCAAACCTTAAGGGCGTGACGAAGGGCTTTAAACTTGTGACTTAGCGTAACCGCAGCATTTTTATTGTGTACTGGTTTGTCCCAAACTTGTTGCACCACATCCATAAACCCAGGGTGTAAAATCCAGTACGATTCAAAATGAAAAAGCTTACTTCAAGGGATCTTGGTGTCAATGGAAACCACGCATGGTATATGATCTGAAACTGGCTTGCCGAGGGGTTAAACTAGGGTTTTAGGGTATGAATGACTCCAGTGCAGGGAGGTGAGGAACCAATCAATTTGCTCAAGAAGTGTATCAAGTTGCATGTTACTCCACGTATAAGATCTACCTTGAACCGGAATCTGGATGAGTTGTTTCTTGCGAATTATATCATTAAATGTGATCATGTCATTCAGGTTTCCCCCAGGTTTGTTGCGGTTGTCAGGAGCTCGCATATAATTAAAATCACCGAGGAGCAACCAATCTTGAGCACTAGGGATCTGGACATCATACAACCAGGAAGTAAATGCAATACGATCATCACCCGCACACGGGCCATAAACATTAGGGAGCGACCAGGTCTGCGAAGACTGAGTACTGACGAAACTGACGACTAACGCGAAGACACCAGAAAACACAACTGTACCCGCAAATAAAGCGCTTTTCCAAACTCTAAGAATACCACCAGATGATCCGCGGGAAGGAACAAAAGCAAAGCGATTGAATTGTTTAGGGAAACAAGTTTTAAGGAACGCAAAAGAAACTTCAGGCATTTTGGTTTCGTGTAAGCAAACCACCGCACAACCACTGGTGTTGATGGCATTAGAGAGGGCCAACTGCTTCTTCTCCGAATTGAGACCTCTGATGTTCCAAGACAACACATTCCAGCATCGAAGAGGTGACATGGTAGAAGCAGAAATCACTCTAGGGAGGGATAAGCCACCTGCCCCTGATCTTCAGAGGGACTAGCAGTCGGCGAGGTAGCAAGCAAAGCTTCATAGATCAGTTCATCTTCAGGAATGGCACATCTGTTAACACCAATCTTGCAGCGTGGAGATTGGGGTTGGAGGAGGAACTGCATCATCAATCCTAGGTGCATTGCTGGAGGATCCAATCGTGGGCATAATACGAGGCTTAACCTTGGAAGAAGCCACACGTGTATCCTTGGGATCATGAGTCTTGAAGCCATTAAACTCGTTGGAGCACTGGCTACGCCTGACCTTCAAGGTGGAAATGGGAGCTGCAGCACGGGTACGCCTAGTCCGCAGCACATTTGGAGCTGGAGGAGCCACTATGTCAGTCATCATGGATGCAGAGTTCAGCTCAGTTACACCATTGTTAGCCTCGACAGTAGATTCAGAAACCTCCCCCAGGTTCAGATTAGTGTCAACATTGTTTGCCCCTTCATTAGATTCAGAAATCTCCTCAATGACCACAGATGAGGTAGTGAGCAGAGCATGACTGTCAGACTGCATCTGGGAGAAGTGGAATCCTGCAGCATTCTAAGAAACTCCGACATCCACATCAACAGAATTGTTCCTCATACCATATCCCTCTCTCCAAGGACCAATTGTAGCAATGATCAGGCGCAGGGCATTGAAAATGAAACTATTGAGATGCTGCCTGGGGATGGGATCATTCAGAAGTATAGCCAAGAGCTCATCCCCATGCGCAGACAGCCCAAATCGAGTACCCTGAGAATGAACATCCACTGTAATAGACAGAGAGTCAGAAACCACATCATCATCAAAGATAGCAACATCCATAACAGGCAGAATTCCCATATCAGACTGGGTAGAACTAGAATTGTTAGAGACAGTGACAGAGTCATTCCAGGCCTGAAAAGCGTTATCTATGAGATTATCTTCAGGCACCAGTCCATGCTGGACAGTCAGACCCTGCGCAGCCAGCCATGCCTGATAATTCACCAAATGAGGGGGCATTGGAGGCAGCTGCGCAGGTTGAGGAGCTTGCCAGTGACCCCAACCTCCATTATCTTGTGCATTTTGAGCCGGGCCTTGATCAACATTGTTGCCTGCTTGCGGCGCACCATTCTGAACCAGCCAGTTATGAACTTTCTGCTGGTATAGCTGCTCTGCCATGAGCTCAGGGCCAAACTGGGGATGGGGATTTCCATCAGGAGGTGGTGGTTCTTCTCCAGCAGGTAACACCTCAGGCAACAGGCCGTTCTAGTCATTGCTGCACAAGATGGTGACCTGCACAATCCAGCAGTCCCGCGCACCACCAAGTTGCCACATGATGAAACTTTCGGGGATCAGACGGAGGCGGATGACACGAGCTTTCATCAGCATGTACCTACGATCCTGCCTCAGATTATACCAAGAGACCAAAGAACCATAACCTCCCAACGCTTTGGTGATATAGTAGTCGGTTTGATAGTCATATGGGAATACAAAAGACATCAACCAGACCTCCGGACCAAAAGAGGTAGTGCGTCTATTGAGCGCCTCATTGTGTGATGAGGACATCAATACCATTGTTACACCCACAGGCCCTGCTGCTATACATACTGGACCAATTACTAGAGCTCGCGCACGCCAATTAAATTACCAGGTACTTTCGTTTCTTGGTAATGATTCTAATGTTCATGAGAATATGATGCTGCCTAAATTGGATACATTTGTTTTGCTTACAAATGAAGGGCCTAGCTTGGAGAAGGATGAACATTGGAGCAAGAACAAGCATGGAGATGATGGCATGCGCATGGGGAACAAGAACGGAGTTACAAGTGATGATTTCAGGACGTTGAAGCCACCATAATGCGTGCATGAAGCCTTGGACGAAATATACAAGATGCGACTTCATAACTTTCGTCCAGAGGCTATTCTAGGTGCTGCGTCACCTTATTATTGGGCCAGGCCCATGTAATTTCGAAATACATAAGTATAGGCTGTTTTTAGAGTCCGTATGTGTGGGGAAACAAGAGATAGGGTTGGTTTCGGACCCCTTCCTCAAGGGCCACGAAATTCCCACCTCTTCCTCCATATATACAGCCCTTAGGGCGTCGTTTAGACTTTGGGTTTTGTTTAGATTAAAAGTTCGCCATAGCTGCAACTTCGCGTACTTCGTTTGTGTTCAGCGACCAGACAAAGGCGTCACAGAACTCCACCTTGATCAATAAAGCTTTCATCTTATATTCGCAATATCCAGATTGCAATCTCAGTTTCTTGCTTGTTCTTCGTTTGCTCGCAGGAAACAGACCCTTGTGGTCAGGTTGATCGTGCTCCGGCGTGGTCGATAACCTCTCGGAGTTGGTTTAGCGATTGCTAAGGCGCGACGTCCTCGCACGTTCGTAGTCGGATCGTCAAAGTCGACTTCCATCAAAGCGATATTCATCATCTCATCGAAAGACGGGACACCTTTGCCTCTATCAAGTGGTATCAGATTTCCAGGTTGCTCGGTGAGATTTTACAGTTTTTCGTAGTTTAGATCAAGTCTGTTCTTCATACCTACAGTCCACGAAAAAGCCACAAAAAAATTAGGGTTAGTTCATCATATCCGAACCAATCTGAGCCTTTGCATAATATTTTTAGGGTTTTTGCTTTGTTGAATTTGCGGTTGCATCGTCGTGTCAAGCTGCTGGTCTTAGCGTCTAGTCTTTTAGAGTTTCGAGTTCTGGTCATAAGTTGTCACGCCGCCACTGCACCATCATCATCGCCTTGCCATCTACCACCATTGCTTATCCGCCACCGCTCTGAATCCGTATCTATATACCACCACCAATCCGTATCCATATACCACCGATCCGTACCATATACCACCACCGCTGCCATATCCTACCGCCATATATCCACCACCAATCCGAGTTCTTTTCATATTCGGTTGGTTTTAGAGATCCATATATTTTCCGTTTCGTGTTTCCTTGCCTGAGTAGGTCTCGGAAAAAAAAGGAGTCTGGAGACCCCCGGGCAGTTTTTAGGCCAAAATTTCGGCAACCAAAAATATTTTTTCCCTATCCTATTTTTAGGCCCCGGGTAGTGTTTTGAGACACTCGCCATCATAGTGATTTTTTGTCGCACTTTTTCGTCGTCGCTGCCCTGATTTTCGAAAAAAAATAGTCAAAAAATTTTGTGCCCATCCTGTCAGTTTGACCTGGGAAGAGTTTTGAGACACTCGCCATTATAGTGATTTTTCGCAAAAAAAAAAGAGGAGCCCAAAAAAAGAGCGCAAAAAAAAAGAGCGCAAAAAAAAAAGAGCGAAAAAAAAATTCCACAGTGTGCTTTTCCCTTGTTTACGTGCAGCGCCGTGATTTTGTTAGTGTTCTAGGCTCGCGTCTCTAGCACGGTCTAGCCTAGGACCAGCACAGTACCGTCGTTGAGCGTTTATTCAACTTTGCATCTCTGAATTGATTATTGCTTACCATTTTGCTACCATATTATAAGCCTTCCCAGCTCCACATAAGTCTACATCGTGCGTTTGACTCTCCCAGGTAATTGCTATATCCAAGGTTTGAGAGTTTTTGACTACAACGGTTGCCGATCACCACCTGCTGCTGGGTAAGAACTGGTAAGAATTTGAGATTCGCTTGAAGGTTTTGTGACACACCACCATCACCACCACTTCTAGTAGTCTGCAGGATCATATTCTTTTGTGTTTCTATTGCTGCTAACCATGGCAGGTTCACAAGCCGATGAGACTGATTGGGAGAACATGACGAACAAGGAGTTGCATGATAAATTTCAGCAAATGATGAGTGGCCAGGTGGGAGATGTGCTAAACAGATTTGAAGAGGCTATGGAGAAGATAGATGCCGTGGAGAAGTCGTTCGAGACAAAGCTGGATAACAAGTTTACTGAATTACTCAAGCGTCTTCCCCAACCACCACCGGCTGCACATGTCGCACCTCTACAACAACAACAACCACATCTCCAACGCCGCCTTCCAAATCAAGTGGGACGGGCACAGCACGTTTCAATTGAGACTGGTCAAAATTCGGGTGCTGCTGCACCTACTGTTGATGCTTCTTTGGCTCCTGCTCCTGCGGCGGCTGAGGAGGATGACGATTATGCGGGCGATTATGAGGATGAGGTTGATCAAAATCAGAACTACGTGCAGCCACCAGCACCACCACCAGCAGATCGACCTCAGGTATATATTCGCAACGGTAGGCCGGCACCACCACCTCAGGTACGAGATCATGACCATCTCCCTAAACTGAAATTGAATATTCCACCATTTGAGGGTAGATATGTTCCTGATATATATCTTAATTGGTAGTTAGAAACTGAACAACGATTTACATGTTTACAATATCCTGAGGACAGACGTGTTCCTGCTGCTGTTTGTGCTTTCACTAGCTTTGCATGTGTTTGGTGGTCTGAACATTGTAGATTATATCCTGTTCCAGCTACTTGGGCTGCTTTGAAAACTGCTATGCGTACTCGTTGGGTTCCACCATATTATCAACGTGAATTACTTCAAAAATTGCAGCGTTTAAGACAAGGGAAAAATTCTGTAGAAGAATATTATCAGGAATTACAAACTGGCATGATTAGATGTGGTATTGTTGAGGAGAATGAAGCTATGCTTGCACGTTTTATGGGTGGATTAAATAAAGAGATTCAGACCATTCTAGAGTATAAGGATTATAATAATATCACTCATTTATTCCATCTTGCTTGTAAAGCTGAACGTGAAGTGCAGGATCGACAGCCATTGGCGCGAACTAACTTTTCTGCAGGTCGACCTTCATCATGGACACCGCGTGCATCTTCTACTTCCACTTCACCATCACCTCCATCAGGTGCCACCTCCAGCCGTGATACAAGAAAGCAGGCACAACCACCACTCTCTGCCAAGAGCACACCTGCTGGGCCTGCGCAGAGCTCTTCTTCTTCCATGGCATCGACAGGGCACACAAGTGATATTATTTGTCGTCGTTGTAAGGGAAGAGGACATTTTGCGAGAGAATGCAAATCTCAGCGTGTTATGATTGCTACTGAGGATGGTGGGTATGAGTCCGCTAGTGACTATGATGAGGAGACTTTGGCTCTTATTACCCGTGAAGAACATGGTGGAGATGATTCTGAAAATGAGACGCAATACATGGCTCCTGAAGACGCTGACAGGTATGAATGTTTAGTTGCTCAACGTGTTTTGAGTGTGCAGGTCACACAAGCAGAGAAAAATCAGAGGCATAATTTGTTCCATACAAAGGGAGTTGTGAAGGAACGTTCTGTTCGCGTCATCATAGATGGAGGGAGCTGTAATAACTTGGCTAGCATGGAGATGGTGGAGAAGCTATCTCTCACCACAAGACCACATCCACATCCTTACTACATCCAATGGTTCAACAACAGCGGCAAGGTTAAGGTAACACGTACTGTTCGTGTGCATTTTAGTATCTCTACATATGCTGATTATGTTGATTGTGATGTGGTACTGCAAGCATGTTCCTTATTACTAGGTAGACCATGGCAATTTGATAAAAATTCTGTACACCATGGTAGAAACAATCAGTATACTCTTGTTCATAAGGATAAAAATATTACTTTGCTTCCTATGACTCCTGATTCCATTTTGAAAGATGACATTAATAGAGCTAATAAAGCAAAACAGGAGAAAAATAAGAGTGAAAATCAGATTGTGGCAAATGAATTTGAGCAACAAATGAAACCTAATAATAAACCATCTAGTGTTGTTTCTGAAATTAAATTGAAAAGTGCATGTTTACTTGCCACAAAATCTGATATTGATGAGCTAGATTTCAGCAAATCTGTTTGCTATGCTTTTGTGTGCAAAGAGGCATTATTTTCATTCGAGGACATGCCTTCCTCTTTGCCCCCTGCTGTCACTAACATTTTGCAGGAGTTCGCTGACGTCTTTCCACAAGACGTGCCACCGGGATTACCACCTATTCGAGGGATTGAGCATCAAATTGACTTAATTCCCGGTGCATCGCTACCCAGCCGTGCACCATACCGTACCAATCCAAAGGAGACGAAGGAGATTATGCGTCAAGTACAGGAGCTGCTCGACAAAGGTTATATACGCGAATCTCTTAGTCCTTGCGCTGTTCCTATTATACTAGTGCCTAAAAAGGATGGTACGTCGCGTATGTGTGTTGATTGTCGAGGAATTAATAATATTACTATTCGTTATCGTCATCCTATTCCTAGGCTAGATGATATGCTTGATGAATTGAGTGGCTCTACAATATTCTCCAAAGTTGATTTGCGTAGTGGGTACCATCAAATTCGTATGAAATTGGGAGATGAATGGAAAACTGCATTTAAAACTAAGTTTGGTTTATATGAGTGGTTAGTCATGCCTTTTGGGTTAACTAATGCACCTAGTACTTTCATGAGACTAATGAACGAAGTTTTACGTGCTTTCATTGGACGATTTGTGGTAGTCTATTTTGATGATATACTGATTTATAGCAAATCTTTGGAAGAACATTTGGAACATTTACGTGATGTTTTTATTGCTCTACGTGATGCATGTTTGTTTGGTAACCTTGGGAAGTGCACCTTTTGCACCGACCGAGTATCTTTTCTTGGCTATGTTGTTACTCCACAGGGAATTGAAGTTGATAAAGCCAAGATTGAAGCTATTGAGAGTTGGCCGCAGCCCAAAACGGTCACACAAGTGCGGAGTTTTCTTGGACTCGCTGGTTTCTATAGGCGTTTTGTGAGAGATTTTAGCACCATTGCTGCACCTCTCAACGAGCTTACAAAGAAGGATGTGCCTTTTGTTTGGGGTACCGCACAGGAAGAAGCCTTCACGGTATTGAAAGATAAGTTGACACATGCTCCTTTACTCCAACTTCCTGATTTTAATAAGACTTTTGAGCTTGAATGTGATGCTAGTGGAATTGGATTAGGAGGTGTGTTATTACAAGATGGCAAACCTGTTGCATACTTTTCTGAAAAATTGAGTGGGCCTAGTCTGAATTATTCTACTTATGATAAAGAACTATATGCTCTTGTTCGGACTTTAGAAACATGGCAACATTATTTATGGCCCAAAGAATTTGTTATACATTCTGATCATGAATCTTTGAAACATATTAAAAGTCAAGCTAAACTGAATCGTAGACATGCTAAATGGGTTGAATTCATTGAAACTTTCCCTTATGTCATTAAACACAAGAAGGGTAAAGAAAATGTTATTGCTGATGCATTGTCTCGTCGCTATACTATGCTTTCACAAATTGACTTCAAAATATTTGGTTTGGAGACCATCAAAGATCAATATGTGCATGATGCTGATTTTAAAGATGTATTGCAGAATTGTAAAGAAGGAAGAACCTGGAACAAGTTTGTCGTTAATGATGGATTTGTGTTCCGTGCTAACAAGCTATGCATTCCAGCTAGCTCTCTTCGTCTTTTGTTATTGCAGGAGGCGCATGGAGGAGGATTAATGGGACACTTTGGCGTGAAGAAGACGGAGGACGTACTTGCTACACATTTCTTTTGGCCAAAGATGAGACGGGATGTTGAGCGTTTTGTTGCTCGCTGCACTACATGTCAAAAAGCTAAGTCACGACTCAATCCTCATGGTTTATATATGCCTTTGCCTGTACCTAGTGTTCCTTGGGAGGATATATCTATGGACTTTGTTTTAGGTTTACCTCGAACAAAGAAGGGGAGGGATAGCATATTTGTTGTCGTGGATAGATTCTCGAAAATGGCACACTTTATACCATGTCATAAAAGCGATGATGCTGTTAATGTTGCTGATTTGTTCTTTCGTGAAATTATTCGCTTGCATGGTGTGCCAACTACTATTGTTTCAGATCGTGATACTAAATTTCTTAGCCACTTTTGGAGATGTTTATGGGCTAAGTTGGGGACTAAACTGCTTTTTAGTACTACTTGTCACCCCCAAACTGATGGACAAACCGAAGTAGTCAATAGAACATTGTCTACTATGCTTAGGGCTGTTTTGAAGAATAATAAGAAAATGTGGGAAGAATGCTTGCCTCATATTGAGTTTGCTTATAATCGTTCATTGCATTCTACTACTAAGATGTGCCCTTTTGAAATTGTGTATGGTTTCCTACCTCGTGCACCTATTGATTTGTTGCCTCTTCCATCTTCGGAGAAGGTTAATTTTGATGCTAAACAACGTGCTGAATTGATCTTAAAAATGCATGAGTTAACTAAGGAAAACATTGAGCGTATGAATGCTAAATATAAACTTGCTGGAGATAAGGGTAGAAAACATGTTGTGTTTGCACCTGGAGATCTTGTTTGGTTACATTTGCGTAAGGATAGATTTCCTGATTTGCGCAAATCAAAGCTAATGCCACGTGCCGATGGTCCTTTTAAGGTGTTAGAGAAAATAAATGATAATGCATATAAACTTGAGCTGCCTGCAGATTTTGGGGTTAGTCCCACTTTTAACATTGCAGATTTGAAGCCTTATTTGGGTGAGGAAGATGAGGAAGCCCCATTGCATGATCCTCATAATTATGTGCACAATATGCTCCCATGAATAAACATGTTATTGATGTGCCATATATTTGTATGCTCAATTTGTGTCCGCATCGTGTTATACATAACAACTATTCTTTCATGATGGATGACATGTTCTTATACCATGGTTCAAATTTCTTTGAGCGATGCTTATCTTGTGCTAACTTGATGAGGACATCAATACCATTGTTACACCCACAGCCCCTGCTGCTATACATACTGGACCAATTACTAGAGCTCGCGCACGCCAATTAAATTACCAGGTACTTTCGTTTCTTGGTAATGATTCTAATATTCATGAGAATATGATGCTGCCTAAATTGGATACATTTGTTTTGCTTACAAATGAAGGGCCTAGCTTGGAGAAGGATGAACATTGGAGCAAGAACAAGCATGGAGATGATGGCATGCGCATGGGGAACAAGAACGGAGTTACAAGTGATGATTTCAGGACGTTGAAGCCACCATAATGCGTGCATGAAGCCTTGGACGAAATATACAAGATGCGACTTCATAACTTTCGTCCAGAGGCTATTCTAGGTGCTGCGTCACCTTATTATTGGGCCAGGCCCATGTAATTTCGAAATACATAAGTATAGGCTGTTTTTAGAGTCCGTATGTGTGGGGAAACAAGAGATAGGGTTGGTTTCGGACCCCTTCCTCAAGGGCCACGAAATTCCCACCTCTTCCTTCATATATACAGCCCTTAGGGCGTCGTTTAGACTTTGGGTTTTGTTTAGATTAAAAGTTCGCCATAGCTGCAACTTCGCGTACTTCGTTTGTGTTCAGCGACCAGACAAAGGCGTCACAGAACTCCACCTTGATCAATAAAGCTTTCATCTTATATTCGCAATATCCAGATTGCAATCTCAGTTTCTTGCTTGTTCTTCGTTTGCTCGCAGGAAACAGACCCTCGTGGTCAGGTTGATCGTGCTCCGGCGTGGTCGATAACCTCTCGGAGTTGGTTTAGCGATTGCTAAGGCGCGACGTCCTCGCACGTTCGTAGTCGGATCATCAAAGTCGACTTCCATCAAAGCGATATTCATCATCTCATCGAAAGACGGGACACCTTTGCCTCTATCATTGTGAGGAACAAATGAGATCAACAAATCTTCAAACTCTAACTCAATAGGGGTGGCCACTGATGTATCTCTTAAGAACGAATCCGCAAACCCAAAGATCCCAATCCCAAATGGGTGATCACTGACCTCAGTGGTGAACAGCTGCAACTCATGAAGCACCGCGACGATCTGGTTGTGGATGATAGCTCTGCGATGCAGAGGCACATATTGGCTTGATTCCGCGATAACCAGGTAGTCATGGTTGAGTGGAGCAATGGGGCCGACCACCATGCCGCTGCACACAAGTCGATCCGCCGGGCCGGGCTCGATGGCGAACCCCGGCGGGAGGAAGGGGACGGGATTCAGGGGTAGTTGGCCATGGTCGATGGTGGGGAGGAATGGAGTGACTGCAGTGTTGACGGGACAGGGCAGAGCGAGGGCTTTCGGGAGTTTGAGGTAGAAGACGTAGCGTGAGGGGGGGAACGGGGCGGATGTGAATCTTTGACTACCCACCTCCACCTCTTTTGAAATTTCAGCTTTCTGCAAGCCCTCACCACGTGGTTGTAGAAGCCACACTCAGCACAGCGGATGGACGGCTTGGATGAGCGAGCAGGCTTGTGGGCAAAAAATGGTGCTCCAGAAGATCCGGTAGGATTGATCATGGGGTTGCTGATTGATGGAACTTGCCCATTAATATGAGAAGCAATGACACGCTTGGGGCAATTAATTGTTTTGTGATCAGGACCGGAGTAGTTAATGCAAATGAGCCTAGCCTCGCAATTGATCCGGGTGTGCCCCCATTGCAGGCATTTGGAGCATAAGGCAGCCCAATTAGTGGCAAGATTTTCAATATCCTGCCAAATATCGGGTGGAGGGGCATATTTGAATGCCGAATTCAGAAAGCTTAGAGGGAGCGAGGCATAAGGCAAATTCAAAGGGCAATTAAACTCGCCTAAGGCAAGGTATTCAATGACCTAATTTTCCTCATATTGCTCCTGAGCCAAATAATGGTGCATTAATGCATTGCGATTAGTGCCGTGAGCCGAAACTACGCCCGGATTTTGGAGCGAAGGAAAAGAACCAAATTGAATATGGAAATGCTGCTTCGGATCCGATGACAATGAAGCTTCATGGGCATTCTTGTTCGAAAAATTCCAATTATCCAGCTTAATAAGCCCAAATTTGCTAGGTACCGTCGATGAAGATTGTCCAACTTTCCCTTTGGGGTCAGAAACTTAAGTGATGATTTGAGAGCTATGGTTCTCCGGTCCGCAATATCAACCAACTCCGTATCAGCATGCCAATGTTGATCAATAGGATGAGCTTTGGCAAAACGACCATTGAACAGATGAAAATGACACACAAAATCTGGCCAAATACGGTCTTTGAGCCCATAAACAAAATGCCCCACTTTGTTATTAGCAACCGAGAAACGAAAAGATCGAGAGGTGATCTGAACCACCTTGAAGCCAGAAGAGATCCCTCCAAGACAACGTTGCAATGCAATACCAACTGCTTCCACAGAGAGAGGGAACTAGGCCGAGGAGAAAGAAACAACCAAAAATAACTCTTTGGTGTCTCGTGAGGGGGAGAAATGGACTGTAGACCCAAATTTTCTTCTCACCTGATCTGCAAGGGCTAGGCCCGAAGCAAAGTCCCAATGCAGTAAGCTTTCCATGGTTGAAAATGCTACAAATCGCCATAGTTGGTGGTGAGCGGGTGGGGGGAGGGGAGAGGGAGAGAGGGTGGAGAGCCATTTGCCTTCTACCGTGGAGTGAAGGATCAATACTCGCTTTCCGCTTCAGCCGCCAAATGGAACATTGAACTACAGATGTTCCAATTGGAGTTCAGCACCACCAGGATCATCAAGGTTGCGGCCCTCGCCGACTTTGTGGCAGAATGGACTGACGTTCCGGACCAAGAAGCGGGCGAGGACCTTTCCCTCTCGCCCGGAAACGAAGCACCGGATGGTTGGGTCATGTACTTCAATGGTGCATTCGCGCGTCAGGGCGCGGGGGCTGGAGCCGTGCTCATCTCGCCCACCCAGGACAAGCTCTACTATGTTGTGCAGCTCTGCTTCCAGCAAGGCGAGAAGGTCTCCAACAACATTGCGGAATACGAGGGCCTGATCGCTGGCCTCAAGGCTGCGGCAGCTTTGGGGGTGAGGCGCCTCACCATCAGGGGAGACTCCCAGCTCCTCGTCAACTTCTCCAACAAAGCATACAAGGCGAAGGACGAGCACATGGAGGCATACCTCGAGGAGGTGCGCAAAATTGAGAAACGATTCTTGGGTCTGGAATTGCAGCACATGCCACGCGACACGAACAAGGAGGCAGACGACATCGCCAAGATGGCGTCTCAACGTCTGCCTCAGAAGCCTGGCATCTTTGAGGAGTGGCTCTTCAAGCCATCGGTAGCTCCCCCCCCCCCCCCCCCCCCCCGCCGCCGTGGGACCAGCAACGCCTCAGGAGGAGCTCCTCCCAGCACCCCTCTCAGGCGCCCCAGCTTGCGGTCCAACCTCGGGAGCCTGCCTGATCCTCGCGCTTGAGCCTCAGGAGGGGTGCTGGACTGAGGAGTTCAAGGCGTACCTGATCCAGGGCACCTTGCCGTAGAAGGAGGAAGACACGGAATGTATGGCCCGCCAGGCCACCGCGTACTACATCCGGGATGGTGAGCTCTATCGAAAACGACCAAATGATGTCTCTTTACGATGCATCTCCAGGGAGCACGGATGAGAGCTGCTGGCCGACATTCATGGCGGGGACTGCGGGCATCACTCCTCATCGCGCGCCCTTATGGGCAAGGCGTTCCGCAGCGGATTCTACTGGCCCACGGTGCTCAACGATGCCGCAGAATTGGTAAGATCCTGTGAAGCCTGCAAATTCCACGCCAGGCAGATCCACTAGCCCGCTCAGGGCCTCCAGGCCATCCCGCTCTCATGGCCATTCGCGGTTTGGGGCTGGACATCCTGGGCCCGTTCCCTCGAGCGCCCAGGGGCTACCGCTACCTCTACGTCGCCATCGACAAGTTCACCAAGTGGGCGGAAGTGGAGGCCGTCCGCGCCATCCTAGCTGGCTCGGCCGTCAAGTTCATCAAGGGACTTGTGAGCCGGTTCGAGGTTCCTAATCGCATCATCACCGACAATGGCTCGCAGTTCACCAGCGACCTTTTCAAAACATATTGTGCTAACCTTGGAATGCAGATATGCTACGCCTCGGTGGCACACCCCAGGAGCAATGGCTAGGCCGAGCGCACCAATGCAGAGGTCCTGAGAGGCCTCAAGGCAAGAACTTTCAAGAAGAAGCTCGAGGTCTGCGGCAGAGGCTCGCTCGACGAGCTCCAGTCCGTGTTGTGGTCCATCCGCACCATCGCGACCAAGCCGACGGGCGAGACTCCATTCTTCCTCGTCTATGGAGCTGAAGCGGTTCTCCCTCACGAGGTTAGGCATCGCTCTGCGCGGGTCTTGGCGTTTGACGAGGCACGCCGGGACGCCTCGCGGGGGATGGACCTCGTGCTGGGGGAGGAACGCCGCCGCCAAGCCTCGCTCTGAGCAACAAGGTACCAGCAGGCGCTGCGGCGGTACCACTGCCGCAGCGTCCGCTCCAGGACGCTCGAGGTGGGTGATCTCGTCCTGAGGCGGGTGCTCTCCAAGGAGGGGCTGCATAAGCTGTCCCCCATGTGGGAGGGCCCGTTCAAGATCGCCCGTGTCTCCAGGCCTGGCGCCGCGTGCCTGGAGACGTAGGACGGGATTCCCATCCAGGACGCCTGGAACATCTAGCACCTTTGGAAGTTCTACCCATGAAGCAAGGCCCCGCGCCTGTGAAGGTCTCCGCTCGTGACACTCTCAACTAATAATGAGTTGGGGCTGTACACGCCCGGAGTCTCCTGACGTCGCCCATGGGCTTCACGGGGGCTCCCACCCACGTCCTAGTGGAAGCCCCATGCTCCGCGCTGGTGGGAAGACAAGAAGATTAGTCTAGGTGCCGGACGCGACTGTTCTTTTGATTGCTTTCTCTAGCTGGTTTTCAACTTCTTGAATGAAATTTGGAGCTTTCATGTCTTTCGTCCGCCAGAGTTGGAGTCTTCTCTCTTCCTGTTTTTATTCGCCTTTCCATCTTGCCCCAGGAAGAGCGGCAGTTGCCCGTCGCTCCTCCTCGCGCGTCCTGCACGCGGGGGCTAGGTAGGTGTGTATGCTTGGGCTCGCCCACAACCACACCTCGCCGAAGCCTGGTTGCCCCACAGCTTCGGCGTCCATAATCCTCGCGAGATGCTCTTGAACGAGCTCATGGGCATGCGCACCCTCCTAAGTCCGTGCCTCCGGGCATCGCGATGCGGTGTACCAGCCACAACTACCCCACGCTCGGGGGCTTGCACGAGGTAGGACGAGAAGCCTCATGAGGCCTTTAAAAAAACTCTACAGCTATACGACGTCTCCTGAGGCTCGACGGCTCCTGAGTGGTCAGGAAGCCATTGGAAGATACCCCTGGAAAGGCGTGCCCTCGCGACATGAGAGACGACCACAAGCACATCAAGCTAAGTTACCCTAACTGCACCTAGTAGAAACACGGGTATCACGGCACGATATCAAAATAACAAACATAGCATAGAGGCACAAGCGCCATGGTTGATTACACACCCCAGCGGGGCCCTCTACTTTTTTCAAACGCAGGAGAAAGGAAAGGAAAAACAAAAGCGGGCTGCACGACTGAAGCCGCTCCCGAGGCCAGGCTCCAGCAAACGCCCGAGCTCAGTCCGAGTCTTCCTCCTGCTTCATCGGAGCACGGCGGCAAGACGGCTCATCGCCTTCCCCGATTCGAGCCGACCGGCACGGTGGTTCATTGTAGCCGCCGCTGCTGGTGCTCTCGCTGGAGGAGCTGCCACTGCTGGAGGTAGAGCGATCATCGCCAAGGGCAAGCTTACCCTTGTCATCGTCGCGGTCGTCGCCAAGGGCAAGCTCGTCGTCGCCGCTGCCATCTTCTGGGCAACACCCCGCACAGCGGCCGTCTTCCCCGAACACCCTCACATAGAGGGTCACAAGGCCGTCATACCTGAAATAGAGGGTGCACCTCCCGCTCAGGCCCCACGCGCGAGCAAACGCCTGCCAACCACGGGTCAAGGACACGTTGCCCTCGGCGGTGACTTCGACCCCATCCCACGAGGCCTTGCTGCAGCAGTCGTCAGCCTGTAGCTAGAGGCCATCAAGCCCCGCGGTCCGCAGTGCCCCGCGAAGAAGCACGGGAGCGGGAGCTAGGTGCCAGGGGGCCTCTCTAACACACGACAAACTCCGGGAACACATCCGCCGAGTGGAAGCTCGGTCGAGGAGGTCGGGCGACCATGGCGCGCCTCCCCTCATTGCAGGGGCTGCCCCGCCCTCGGCGGCTCCCACCGCGAGAGGAAGCGTCGCCGCGACTGCCTAAGGCGACGCCTGCCCTCGAAGAGGTGTGCCCACACCCCCAAGGGGCCACCGCCGGGGTCGCAACATACTTGCGGGGGCGACCACGGCCTCTCTTGGGCGACAATGAACCCGGCCCCTCCTGGGGGCCTTCCCCTTTTCGGTGGCGGAGAACCTTCTCGTCGGTGCCATGGATGCTACAGCAAGACGGCGAGAAAAGGAAGGAGAAGGAAGAGCGAGCAACGAGAAGATGGAGACCAACAGGGGGCTCTGCCCCTCCCCCCATTTATAGCCGGAGGGAGGCCAACCGCCGACCTCCACGATCCCTAGTAATGATGGTTTTTCTGCATGCAGTAGGCTCTTGTCAAGTCGAACGGTTGTCGAGGCTGCGTGGGGAAGCGGAGACGCCCATGACCCATCAAGCGCCATGCGTCGACCAAGGCCACAGGCGGTTGGGGCCCGCGGCGCTCCGCCCTTGCCCTTTGGCTTTGCCTCGAAGCCAAGTCCGAGCGCGCCTTGGGCCCGGGGGCTATTGTCGGCGTTCTGGGAACCGGGGTACCCAAACTTGCCTACCTGCGGCCTGCGGCGTGGCTCCATCGACGGCCTGGTACGGCGCATCTTCAGCACCAACAACACAAGAGCCTCACGAGGGGCCAAGCCTCGTGAGGCGGACGACGTCAAGACCTCCAGGAGGAGCGGCCTCCTCAGGCTGACTCCTGAGTAGCGGAGATTTCTATGCAAGCCCTCGCCTCGTGAGGTTCGAATGACGCAAGCCATGACGACCAAGGCCAGGCGGGCGCCAGCAGGCGCAGTACAGCTGTCGGCGTCCTGGGAACGGGGGTACCCAGACTTGCCTGCCTGCGGCCCAGGGCGTGGCTCATCCAGCGGCCTGGTACGGCCCATCTTCGTAAACAACCACTCAAGACCCTCGCGAGGGGCCAAGCATTGCGAGGCGGACGACACAAGACCTCCTCAGGGGCAGCCCCCTAGGATGGCTCCCGAGGAGCGGAGACATCTAGGCAAGGGGCACCTCGTGAGGTTCGCATGACGTGAGCCATGACAACCAAGGCCAGGCGGGCGCCAGCGGGCGTAGAGTACTCGTTGCCTCTTTGGTGCTAAAGGGGCAAGCACGGGCGAGGAGTCCCGAGGCATCAGGCAAAGGTTTCCATATCGGTGCAACGAGACCAAGACCGGCAGGACGGTAGGAAGGAGGTCGCCATGGAGCCCACGACGGCGTCACCACCAGAGCCTTTGGCAGGCGAAGACCACCTTTTGTCAGGATAACTTGTACTGGCTGTTCCCCTTCAAACTGGCCGTTGTGGGATCCCTTCCCGCCTAATATTTGGGAAGAGGACCCGGGCCACTATAAATAGGACTAGCCACCACCCTAGCAAGGGGAGGGATCATTCAGACCATCCTCAGCACACAAGCTCACCGAGCTCACGAACACCTCTCCTAAGGAGGTTGTTCTTCCCTTGTACTTGTTCATCCTCTTCCTGCAAGGCAATCCACCACACCACACTGGAGTAGGGTATTACACCACAGCGGTGGCCCGAACCAGTATAAACCCTCGTGTCTCTTGTTCTTTGGGTTCGTTGAGTTAAGCCTTGAGATCATTGCGAGAGCGAGCTAGAGAGAGAGATCTCCGTGCGCACCCCAGTGTTCGAACCTCAAGGGTTTGCTGGAACCCAGAATCCAACATTTGGCGCGCTAGGTAGGGGTGCGCTGAAGCCTTTCTTCTGTCGATTTGCGCTCCGCTGCTCCACCATATCCATGGCTGACGCTCGCTGGGCCCGTGCCGAGCGTCGGGCTGCCCTCGCCGCTCGCGTCGCTCAGACAGCACCCATCGGCGGACCTCCCTGCCGTTCTCCATCACCCGCTGCCAACGCCGCCACCAGCTGATAGAGGCAAAGGTGTCCCGTCTTTCGATGAGATGATGGATATCGCTTTGGTGGAAGTCGACTTTGACGATCCGACTACGAACGTGCGAGGACGTCGCGCCTTAGCAATCGCTAAACCAACTCCGAGAGGTTATCGACCACGCCGGAGCACGATCAACCTGACCACGAGGGTCTGTTTCCTGCGAGCAAACGAAGAACAAGCAAGAAACTGAGATTGCAATCTGGATATTGCGAATATAAGATGAAAGCTTTATTGATCAAGGTGGAGTTCTGTGACGCCTTTGTCTGGTCGCTGAACACAAACGAAGTACGCGAAGTTGCAGCTATGGCGAACTTTTAATCTAAACAAAACCCAAAGTCTAAACGACGCCCTAAGGGCTGTATATATGGAGGAAGAGGGGGGGGAATTTCGTGGCCCTTGAGGAAGGGGTCCGAAACCAACCCTATCTCTTGTTTCCCCACACATACGGACTCTAAAAACAGCCTATACTGATGTATTTCGAAATTACATGGGCCTGGCCCAATAATAAGGTGACGCAGCACCTAGAATAGCCTCTGGACGAAAGTTATGAAGTAGCATCTTGTATATTTCGTCCAAGGCTTCATGCACGCATTATGGTGGCTTCAACGTCTTGAAATCATCACTTGTAACTCCGTTCTTGTTTCCCATGCGCATGCCATCATCTCCATGCTTGTTCTTGCTCCAATGTTCATCCTTCTCAAAGCTAGGCCCTTAATTTGTAAGCAAAACAAATGTATCCAATTTAGGCAGCATCATATTCTCATGAATATTAGAATCATTACCAAGAAACGAAAGTACCTGGTAATTTAATTGGCGTGCGCGAGCTCTAGTAATTGGTCCAGTATGTATAGCAGCAGGGGCTGTGGGTGTAACAATGGTATTGATGTCCTCATCATCCTCCCCTTGTTGAAATGAAGTCGTCCTCGACGGAAGCTCATCTTCCTCACCCAAATAAGGCTTCAAATATGCAATGTTAAAAGTGGGACTAACCCCAAAATCTGCAGGCAGCTCAAGTTTATATGCATTATCATTTATTTTCTCTAACACCTTAAAAGGACCATCAGCACGTGGCATTAGCTTTGATTTGCGCAAATCAGGAAATCTATCCTTACGCAAATGTAACCAAACAAGATCTCCAGGTGCAAACACAACATGTTTTCTACCCTTATCTCCAGCAAGTTTATATTTAGCATTCATACGCTCAATGTTTTCCTTAGTTAACTCATGCATTTTTAAGATCAATTCAGCACGTTGTTTAGCATCAAAATTAACCTTCTCCGAAGATGGAAGAGGCAACAAATCAATAGGTGCACGAGGTAGGAAACCATACACAATTTCAAAAGGGCACATCTTAGTAGTAGAATGCAATGAACGATTATAAGCAAACTCAATATGAGGCAAGCATTCTTCCCACATTTTCTTATTATTCTTCAAAACAGCCCTAAGCATAGTAGACAATGTTCTATTGACTACTTCAGTTTGTCCATCAGTTTGGGGGTGACAAGTAGTACTAAAAAGCAGTTTAGTCCCCAACTTAGCCCATAAACATCTCCAAAAGTGGCTAAGAAATTTAGTATCACGATCGGAAACAATAGTATTTGGCACACCATGCAAGCGAATAATTTCACGAAAGAACAAATCAGCAACATTAACAGCATCATCGCTTTTATGACATGGTATAAAGTGTGCCATTTTCGAGAATCTATCCACGACAACAAATATGCTATCCCTCCCCTTCTTTGTTCGAGGTAAACCTAAAACAAAGTCCATAGATATATCCTCCCAAGGAACACTAGGTACAGGCAAAGGCATATATAAACCATGAGGATTGAGTCGTGACTTAGCTTTTTGACATGTAGTGCAGCGAGCAACAAAACGCTCAACATCCCGTCTCATCTTTGGCCAAAAGAAATGTGTAGCAAGTACGTCCTCGTCTTCTTCACGCCAAAGTGTCCCATTAATCCTCCGCCATGCGCCTCCTGCAACAACAAAAGACGAAGAGAGCTAGCTGGAATGCATAGCTTGTTAGCACGGAACACAAATCCATCATTAACGACAAACTTGTTCCAGGTTCTTCCTTCTTTACAATTCTGCAATACATCTTTAAAATCAGCATCATGCACATATTGATCTTTGATGGTCTCCAAACCAAATATTTTGAAGTCAAGTTGTGAAAGCATAGTATAGCGACGAGACAATGCATCAGCAATAACATTTTCTTTACCCTTCTTGTGTTTAATGACATAAGGGAAAGTTTCAATGAATTCAACCCATTTAGCATGTCTACGATTCAGTTTAGCTTGACTTTTAATATGTTTCAAAGATTCATGATCAGAATGTATAACAAATTCTTTGGGCCATAAATAATGTTTCCATGTTTCTAAAGTCCGAACAAGAGCATATAGTTCTTTATCATAAGTAGAATAATTCAGACTAGGCCCACTCAATTTTTCAGAAAAGTATGCAACAGGTTTGCCATCTTGTAATAACACACCTCCTAATCCAATGCCACTAGCATCACATTCAAGCTCAAAAGTCTTATTAAAATCAGGAAGTTGGAGTAAAGGAGCATGTGTCAACTTATCTTTCAATACCGTGAAGGCTTCTTCCTGTGCGGTACCCCAAACAAAAGGCACATCCTTCTTTGTAAGCTCGTTGAGAGGTGCAGCAATGGTGCTAAAATCTCTCACAAAACGCCTATAGAAACCAGCGAGTCCAAGAAAACTCCGCACTTGTGTGACCGTTTTGGGCTGCGGCCAACTCTCAATAGCTTCAATCTTGGCTTTATCAACTTCAATTCCCTGTGGAGTAACAACATAGCCAAGAAAAGATACTCGGTCGGTGCAAAAGGTGCACTTCCCAAGGTTACCAAACAAACGTGCATCACGTAGAGCAATAAAAACAGCACGTAAATGTTCCAAATGTTCTTCCAAAGATTTGCTATAAATCAGTATATCATCAAAATAGACTACCACAAATCGTCCAATGAAAGCACGTAAAACTTCGTTCATTAGTCTCATGAAAGTACTAGGTGCATTAGTTAACCCAAAAGGCATGACTAACCACTCATATAAACCAAACTTAGTTTTAAATGCAGTTTTCCATTCATCTCCCAATTTCATACGAATTTGATGGTAGCCACTACGCAAATCAACTTTGGAGAATATTGTAGAGCCACTCAATTCATCAAGCATATCATCTAGCCTAGGAATAGGATGACGATAACGAATAGTAATATTATTAATGCCTCTACAATCAACACACATACGCGACGTACCATCCTTTTTAGGCACGAGTATAATAGGAACAGCACAAGGACTAAGAGATTCGCGTATATAACCTTTGTCGAGCAGCTCCTGTACTTGACGCATAATCTCCTTCGTCTCCTCTGGATTGGTACGGTATGGTGCACGGTTGGGTAGCGATGCACCGGGAATTAAGTCAATTTGATGCTCAATCCCTCGAATAGGTGGTAATCCCGGTGGCACGTCTTGTGGGAAGACGTCAGCGAACTCCTGCAAAATGTTAGTGACAGCAGGGGGCAAAGAGGAAGGCACGTCCTCGAATGAAAATAATGCCTCTTTGCACACAAAAGCATAGCAAACAGATTTGTGGAAATCTAGTTCATCAATATCAGATTTTGTGGCAAGTAAACATGCACTTTTCAATTTAATTTCAGAAACAACACTAGATGGTTTATTATTAGGTTTCATTTGTTGCTCAAATTCCTTTGCCACAATCTGATTTTCACTCTTATTTTTCTCCTGTTTTGCTTTATTAGCTCTATTAATGTCATCTTTCAAAATGGAATCAGGAGTCATAGGAAGCAAAGTAATATTTTTATCCTTATGAACAAGAGTATACTGATTGTTTCTACCATGGTGTACAGAATTTTTATCAAATTGCCATGGTCTACCTAGTAATAAGGAACATGCTTGCATGGGTACCACATCACAATCAACATAATCAGCATATGTAGAGATACTAAAATGCACACGAACAGTACGTGTTACCTTAACCTTGCCGCTGTTGTTGAACCATTGGATGTAGTAAGGATGTGGATGTGGTCTTGTGGTGAGAGATAGCTTCTCCACCATCTCCATGCTAGCCAAGTTGTTACAGCTCCCTCCATCTATGATGACGCGAACAGAACGTTCCTTCACAACTCCCTTTGTATGGAACAAATTATGCCTCTGATTTTGCTCTGCTTGTGTGACCTGCACACTCAAAACACGTTGAGCAACTAAACATTCATACCTGTCAGCGTCTTCAGGAGCCATGTATTGCGTTTCATTTTCAGAATCATCTCCACCATGTTCTTCACGTGTAATAAGAGCCAAAGTCTCCTCATCATAGTCACTAGCGGACTCATACCCACCATCCTCAGTAGCAATCATGACACGCTGAGATTTGCATTCTCTCGCAAAATGTCCTCTTCCCTTACAACGACGACAAATAATATCACTTGTGTGCCCTGTCGATGCCATGGAAGAAGAAGAGCTCTGCGCAGGCCCGGCAGGTGTGCTCTTGGCAGAGAGTGGTGGTTGTGCCTGCTTTCTTGTATCACGGCTGGAGGTGGCACCTGATGGAGGTGATGGTGAAGTGGAAGTAGAAGATGCACGCGGTGTCCATGATGAAGGTCGACCTGCAGAAAAGTTAGTTCGCGCCAATGGCTGTCGATCCTGCACTTCACGTTCAGCTTTACAAGCAAGATGGAATAAACGAGTGATATTATTATAATCCTTATACTCTAGAATGGTCTGAATCTCTTTATTTAATCCACCCATAAAACGTGCAAGCATAGCTTCATTCTCCTCAACAATACCACATCTAATCATGCCAGTTTGTAATTCCTGATAATATTCTTCTACAGAATTTTTCCCTTGTCTTAAACGCTGCAATTTTTGAAGTAATTCACGTTGATAATATGGTGGAACCCAACGAGTACGCATAGCAGTTTTCAAAGCAGCCCAAGTAGTTGGAACAGGATATAATCTACAATGTTCAGACCACCAAACACATGCAAAGCTAGTGAAAGCACAAACAGCATCAGGAACACGTCTCTCCTCAGGATATTGTAAACATGTAAATCGTTGTTCAGTTTCTAACTCCCAAGTAAGATATATATCAGGAACATATCTACCCTCAAATGGTGGAATATTCAATTTCAGTTTAGGGAGATGGTCATGATCTCGTACCTGAGGTGGTGGTGCCGGCCTACCGTTGCGAATATATACCTGAGGTCAACCTGCTGGTGGTGGTGCTGGTGGCTGCACGTAGTTCTGATTTTGATCAACCTCATCCTCATAATCGCCCGCATAATCGTCATCCTCCTCAGCCGCCGCAGGAGCAGGAGCCAAAGAAGCATCAACAGTAGGTGCAGCAGCACCCGAATTTTGACCAATCTCAATTGGAACGCGCTGTGCCCGTCCAACTTGATTTGGAAGGCGGCGTTGGAGATGTGGTTGTTGTTGTTGTAGAGGTGCGACATGTGCAGCCGGTGGTGGTTGGGGAAGACGCTTGAGTAATTCAGTAAACTTGTTATCCAGCTTTGTCTCAAACGACTTCTCCACGGCATCTATCTTCTCCATAGCCTCTTCAAATCTGTTTAGCACATCTCCCACCTGGCCACTCATCATTTGCTGAAATTTATCATGCAACTCCTTGTTCGTCATGTTCTCCCAATCAGTCGCATCGGCTTGTGAACCTGCCATGGTTAGCAGCAAAAGAAACACAAAAGAATATGATCCTGCAGACTACTAGAAGTGGTGGTGATGGTGGTGTGTCACAAAACCTTCAAGCGAATCTCAAATTCTTACCAGTTCTTACCCAGCAGCAGGTGGTGATCGGCAACCGCTGTAGTCAAAAACTCTCAAAGCTTGGATATAGCGATTACCAGGGAGAGTCAAACGCACGATGTAGACTTATGTGGAGCTGGGAAGGCTTATAATATGGTAGCAAAATGGTAAGCAATAATCAATTCAGAGATGCAAAGTGGAATAAACGCTCAACGACGGTATTGTGCTGGTCCTAGGCTAGACCGTGCTAGAGACGCGAGCCTAGAACATGAACAAAATCACGGCGCTGCACGTAAACAAGGGAAAAGCACACTCTGGAATTTTTTTTTTCGCTCTTTTTTTTGCGCTCTTTTTTTTTTGCGCTCCTTTTTTTTTTGCGAAAAATCACTATAATGGCGAGTGTCTCAAAACTCTTCCCAGGTCAAACTGACAGGATGGGCACAAAAATTTTTGACTATTTTTTTTTCGGAAATCAGGGCAGCGACGACGAAAAAGTGCGACAAAAAATCACTATGATGGCGAGTGTCTCAAAACACTACCCGGGGCCTAAAAATAGGATAGGGAAAAAATATTTTTGGTTGCCGAAATTTTGGCCTAAAAACTGCCCGGGGGTCTCCAGACTCCTTTTTTTTTCCGAGACCTACTCAGGCAAGGAAACACGAAACGGAAAATATATGGATCTCTAAAACCAACCGAATATGAAAAGAACTCGGATTGGTGGTGGATATATGGCGGTAGGATATGGCAGCGGTGGTGGTATATGATAGCGGTAGTGGTATATGGATACGGATCGGTGGTGGTATATGGATACGGATTGGTGGTGGTATATGGATACGGATTCAAAGCGGTGGTGGATAAGCAATGGTGGTAGATGGCAAGGCGATGATGATGGTGCGGCGGCGGTGTGACAACTTATGACCAGAACTCGAAACTCTAAAAGACTAGACTCTAAGACCAGCAACTTGACACGACGATGCAACCGCAAATTCAACAAAGCAAAAACCCTAAAAAGATTATGCAAAGGCTCAGATTGGTTCGGATATGATGAACTAACCCTAATTTTTTTTGTGGCTTTTTCGTGGACTGTAGGTATGAAGAACAGACTCGATCTAAACTATGAAAAACTGTAAAATCTCACCGAGCAACCTGGAAATCTGATACCACTTGATAGAGGCAAAGGTGTCCCGTCTTTCGATGAGATGATGGATATCGCTTTGGTGGAAGTCGACTTTGACGATCCGACTACGAACGTGCGAGGACGTCGCGCCTTAGCAATCGCTAAACCAACTCCGAGAGGTTATCGACCACGCCGGAGCACGATCAACCTGACCACGAGGGTCTGTTTCCTGCGAGCAAACGAAGAACAAGCAAGAAACTGAGATTGCAATCTGGATATTGCGAATATAAGATGAAAGCTTTATTGATCAAGGTGGAGTTCTGTGACGCCTTTGTCTGGTCGCTGAACACAAACGAAGTACGCGAAGTTGCAGCTATGGTGAACTTTTAATCTAAACAAAACCCAAAGTCTAAACGACGCCCTAAGGGCTGTATATATGGAGGAAGAGGGGGGGGGGAATTTCGTGGCCCTTGAGGAAGGGGTCCGAAACCAACCCTATCTCTTGTTTCCCCACACATACGGACTCTAAAAAACAGCCTATACTGATGTATTTCGAAATTACAAGGGCCTGGCCCAATAATAAGGTGACGCAGCACCTAGAATAGCCTCTGGACGAAAGTTATGAAGTAGCATCTTGTATATTTCGTCCAAGGCTTCATGCACGCATTATGGTGGCTTCAACGTCTTGAAATCATCACTTGTAACTCCGTTCTTGTTTCCCATGCGCATGCCATCATCTCCATGCTTGTTCTTGCTCCAATGTTCATCCTTCTCAAAGCTAGGCCCTTCATTTGTAAGCAAAACAAATGTATCCAATTTAGGCAGCATCATATTCTCATGAATATTAGAATCATTACCAAGAAACGAAAGTACCTGGTAATTTAATTGGCATGCGCGAGCTCTAGTAATTGGTCCAGTATGTATAGCAGCAGGGGCTGTGGGTGTAACAATGGTATTGATGTCCTCATCACCAGCCCGGCAAGGAACGAGCAGCAAGCTTCATTGCTGAATCCTTCTATGTGGCGGGTCGGACGCACCGCCACCTCGTCGCTGACTCCGGCCGGCTCGTCATCCCATGCCCGTCGCGCGCCCACGGACGCGCAGGCTGCGTTGCTCATGGCGCGTGAGCTCCTGTGCTACCATCCGGTCGACGACCTCTACGACGACTGGCTCGACCGCATCGCCGAGCTCGTCGGCGCCACTGGGGGCTCTCCTGCACCGCCCCTTTTGCTACCTCGACCACCTCGAGCAGCAGCCGACGTCGCCCACGGAGCGCCTCCACCACCTCCGCATCAAGACGCTGCCCTCACACCAAGACGCGCTGCCCCGTGGTGTGACCCTCCACGCCGGGCGCTCGCGCACGAAGAAGGAAGCTGCCAAGAAGTCCCTCGGCCGCAAGAAAACGCTCCTGCGCTCCCAGCACCACAGCGCCAAGATCGCACGCCACCTGCCGCGGTGGCGCTTGGATATCAAGACCAGGCTCCGCCTCCACGACGGGCTCCGGTGACCACAACAGGTTGCCGCGCCTTCACTCCCGAGCTGCGCAGCGTCGTCTGGCCTGACAAGTTCATGCCGGACCTGCCTCCGCGCTACGACGTTACCCCCGACCCCGCAGAGTTCCTGCAGCTCTATGAGCTAAGCATCAAGGCGGCCAACGGCGATGAGAAGGTCATGGCGAATTGGTTCCCTATGGCCCTCAAAGATGGCGCGCGCTCGTGGCTCCTGAACCTGCCCGCGGGATCGATCTCCTCCTAGGGCAAGATGCGCGAGCGTTTCGTCGCCAACTTCCAGGGCACTCGCAAGCGCCCGCTGGCCGCGGGTGACTTGCGGCACATCAAGCAGCAGCCGGGGGAAACTCTGCAGAAGTACATTCAGCACTTCAACAGCGTTCGCCTCAAGATCCCCAAGGTGACGGACGAAGCCATCATCTCCACGCTTTCCGATGGCATCCGCGATGTCAAGATGAAGGAAGAGCTCGCCATCCACGAGGAGCTATGCACGGCCCTGGAGATGTTCAACATGGCAACCAAATGTGCGAGAGCTGAGGAAGGGCGCCTTTCGCTCCTCGAGCTCCCAGCTGGCGACTAGGAGGACAAGAAGGCCAAGGTCAAGGACGTGAAGCACAAGGGGGCTGCCGTGCTTGCGGCGGAGCCAGAAACGAAGCGCGGCCGCGACCACCCCGAGTCGTCCAAGGCCAACCGCCCGTTCTGCGCCTTCCACAACATTCGCAGCCACAACACCAGTGACTGCCAGGAGCTCAGGGCCATCCGCGATGGGCGCTTCGGTCGACGCCTCGAGCACAACGACCGGGGCTACGGCCGAGGAGGAGGACGTGGAGGACGCTGGGGCGATCGCGGCCCCCGCCAGGAGTGGCGCGACCGGCCTCGTGAGGACCCCTGGCAGGACCAGCCTCGTGAGGGTGCCTGGAGAGACCAGCCTCGTGACGATCGCCCTCAGGGCAATACCGGACTTCCTCCGCTGCCACCACCGCCAAGGAGGAATGACGACCATCATCAGGACGAGGGGGCTAGGGGCTTCCAAGAGCCTCGTGCCATCGCCTGCATCTTGGGTGGTGCTCAAGCCCCAACCTCGCAGTGCATCTTCAAGCAGTTTGCCCGTGAGGTGAACGAGGCCCTTCCCAGGCTCGAGGCCACGCGCCTACTCAGGTGGTCCAAGTGCGCCATCACCTTCAGCTCATCAGACCAGCTCAAGTGCACGGCAACAGCCGGCGCCCTCCCGATGCTCTGCTCGCCCGTCATCAGCAACGTCCAAGTCACCAAGACCATAATCGACGGCGGCGCAGGGCTCAATGTCCTGTCCGTCGAGACATTCGACAGCCTCCAAGTGCCATACAATCAGCTGCAGCCTACCAAGCCCTTCTCAAGGGTGACCGAGGCTCCACCACCCCGATAGGGCACGTCCGCCTCCCTGTCACCTTCGGCCAGCGTGATAACTACCGCACGAGCTCATCGACTTTGAAGTCACCCACATCTGCCTACCGTACAACGCCATCCTTGGGTATCCAGCCTTGGACAAGTTCATGGCAGTGACCCACCACGGTTACAATGTCCTCAAGATGCCAGGGAGCGGCGGCATCATCATGGTTCCGTGTGAAGAAAGAGATGCGGTGTGCTCCCTCGAGCGCGCCTACCAAGTTGCAGGAGTCGAAGACCCCGACAACGAAGGCATCGTGTACCCTCCTGAGGCCATCCCCAAGAAGAAGAAGCGGCTAATCCACCCAACGCATCAGGGAAGCGGTGTCTCCAGTGGCACCACCTCAGGATCTGCGCCCGCACTCGAGGCGCCTCCCTCCCTCGCATTGGAAGGCGCGCCCTGTGCCCTCCTCAGGCTGGGCTCGGGGGCTCTCTTCTGGAGGGCCTTAGACCTAGCCAACATCACGAGGGAGGCGCTCGGGCACCACGTGGAGGCGTGCTTCGCTGCATGTTTCCCTCAAGAGGGCACGAGGCATGGAGCGCCTAGTGCTCGGGAGTTCATCACCAAGGCGATCCAGGAGCTTCAAGAAGCGAGGACCATACGCGGCGACCGCCGCTCACCACCCGGCGCAGCTCCCCATCCTGGCGAGGACGGCGGGCTGCACATCTGCGTCGACATTCCAGGGCTCAACAGGGCCGCATCTTAGGGATGTTTCTGGCCTTCGCGCATTGGACCGTGTGAGGGTCCACCTCACAGCTATGTTCGCATGCCATTCGGCTTGCCGAACGCGGCCGTCACCTTCCAGCGCCGCCCGCAGAGCATCCTGGCGGCTCAGGAGGCTAGACATCACGCCGTCCTGGAGGAGATCGTGACGGTTCTCCAGGAGCCACCTCGGCCCGCGGAGCCTCCTGAGGCTCAGGCCCTGGCGGCTCGTGAGGAGCAACTCTTCAACATGCATCTTCAGCTACTCCAACATCGCTCCGTCTACGGTATCAGGTGACTCTTTCCAGTTCATTCAGTTGGGGGCGCCCCTCGGGCAACATTATCCCCATGTCGCACGGGTCTGTCCCTGTGACGTGTATCCTTTTGCATCTTTAGCTTACTCTGCTGGGAGCGCCCCTCGGGCTGCATCTCCCCAGGTCGCTCGGGTCCGTCCCAGTGGCATGTGTCATTCTTGCATCTATTTGAGCTAACCTACCTCTTTGCTTAAGTCATCTCACAGTTATCACCTGCTTGATTATTACCCATCGCAGCCTTCCGCGTTGCCGATCGGCCTCCTGCTCATCCCGCAATGGGGGCTGCTCATGCTGGCACGGCGCTTGTGCTTGGGTCTGTCCCTGCAACGCTGACAAATCTGAGCGGTCGAGCTCTGGCTCGCGGCATGCCCGCGCACGTCACCTCACCAGGCCCTCAGTGCCTTCATCTTCCCGCGGAACGACCAGTGGCAGACCGGCAAGCGCGGTTGCAATCTGTATCCCTCCTTGCGCTAACCTGCAGGAATCTCTGGAGGATGATAGCGGGCGGCTGCACAGGCTCCTTCTTCTTCTTTCACGTAATTCGCTTGCGCGTTAAAGGGGGAGCTCCTGAGCATCGCGACTCAGGAACTCTTACTGGCTCTCCAGCCCTCACCCCTGGCCTTGACCATGGCATCGCGACCTGGCATACCAGCGGCGGCTGAGCTCGCTCGAGGGCCGAGACCCGAGGACGTAGAGCACACAGAAGAGCGTGAAAAAGAGAGGGAGGCTCGCATGGGCCTAACTCGGCTACACTATGGACATTGACGTGCGAATCTGGCGCTGCACAAGGGATCGACTCTGGACCGCTAAGATAAGTCTCGCACTCGGATCAGCCAAGCGTTGCGACACAGGACTCCCATCCCTTGCAGCCTTGCTATGGCAACGCCACCTTCCTTTCCTGCCTTTAGGTAGTTGCTTGCATGCTAAAGGGGACCTCTTGAGCATCGCTCCTCAGGAGCTCTTACTGGACCTCGGGCCGCTCACCTCCTGGCCTTGACCACGGCATCGCGACCTGGCATACCAGCGATGGCTGCAGCCTGCCTGGGGACTAGGACCTATCAGCGTAGAGCACCAAGCTACCGCGAGGTTGGGAAAGGAGAGACTGAGCCGAAGAAAGACACGCAGTCATAGATATTCATAATAAGGATAATATTAACAAAAGGCACTACAGATCCTTTACACGCCCCCATGGGGTTCATCTTGATTCCTCGCAGGGAACAAAAGGAGAAGGTTTCTAGGAGCCCTGCCTACAAGCATCGCCGCCGACGCCATCATCAACAGTGGGCCATGGGGGGCCGGCGCCAACCCCATCCAGATCAACGGCGGCGACGGGCGGACGCCGCTGCTGCGCTCCGGGCACGGCGAGAGCTCGGAGGCACGTAGCTGTCGTCGCTCGTCTCCGGAGTCTCGTAGGGCTTGGGAGAGTCGCTGGACTCCCAAGCATCGTCGCTGCTGTCGGAGGAGCTGCCGGCGAGGCCAGTGGTGGGCCCGGCTCCTGCCGCTGTGCCATCCTGACGGCCCCCTCCAGGGCAGCACTCCAGGTGGCGGCCCTCCTCGTCGAAGACCTTGAAGAACATCGTGGAGGCACCATCGTATTCAAAGTGGATGGCGAGGGCGTCCTCCGCGCGGCAATTACGGGCGACCTCGCCCCATCCGCGGGTCATGAAGATCTTGCCCGGGGAGACGACCTCAACCTCCGCCCCAGTCGCCGGGGCGTCGCACTCGACATGCTATAGCCACAACTCGAGCGGCCCCCTCGGCGGCATCTCTGCGGAGAAGAACAGCGGGAAGCGGATCCAAGAGCGCGGTGGCATCACTGCCCACACCACAAGTTCACGCGAGGAGCCCTCGGCATGGGTTCCTGGGTCGGCAATGCGCACCGCCGCGGCACGGCCACCGCGGCCATGGCACGATCGGTGCCGATTGCTGCCTCCTCCTCCGGAGCCCTCTGCCTGGGCGTACAAAGGCAGCGGATAGCCGGGGGGGAGGTCGTTCATGCCAAGGCCTCGGCACCTCCGGCCTCACGACGACATAGCGGGAGCGGGCCAGCCTCTTCTTCGGCGGGAGTGGTTCCGGCTCTTCGCGGGGAGCCTTCCCCTTTTCAGCAGCAGAGAACCTCCGTATCGGTGCCATGAGTGTCACAAGGAGGAAGAATAAGAAGCGGGCGGAATGGAGGAAGAGATGAGCAACGGGGGCTCTGCCCCTCCCCTTATTTATAGCCAGAGGGAGGCCAACCTCCGGCCTCCATGATCGAAGGTAATGATGGTTTTTCTGCATGCAGCAGGAACTCGTCAAGTCGGGCAGTTGCCGAGCCAGCATGGGGAAACGGAGACGCCCACGTCCTATCAATCGCCACGCGTCAATCAAGGTCACAGGCTATTGGGGCACGCGGCACTCCGCACGTGCCACTTGGCTTTGCCCCGAAGCCAAGTCCGAGCGCGCCTCAGGCCTGGAGGCTACTGTCGGCGTCCTGGGAACAGGGGTACCCAGACTTGCCTGCCTGCGGCCCAGGGCGTGGCTCATCCAGTGGCCTGGTACGGCCCATCTTCATCAACAACCACTCAACACCCTCGCGAGGGGCCAAGCCTCGCGAGGCGGACAACACAAGACCTCCTCAGGGGCAGCTCCCCTAGGCTGGCTCCCGAGGAGCAGAGACATCTAGGCAAGGGGAACCTCACGAGGTTCGCATGACGTGAGCCATGACGACCAAGGCCAGGCGGGGCCAGCGGGTGCAGAGTACTCGTTGCCTCTTTGGTGCTAAAGGAGCAAGCGCGGGCAAGGAGTCTCGAGGCATCAGGCAAAGGTTTCCATATCGATGCAATGAGACCAAGACCGGCAGGACGGCAGGACGGAGGTCACCATGGAGCCCACGACGACGTCACCACCAGAGCCTTTGGCAGGCGAAGACCACCTTTTGTCAGGATAACTTGTACTAGTTGTCCCCCTTCAAACTGGCCATTGTGGGATCCCTTCCCGCCTAATATTTGGGAAGAGGACCCGGGCCACTATAAATAGGCCTAGCCACCACCCTAGCAAGGGGAGGGATCATTCAGACCATCCTCAGCACACAAGCTCACCGAGCTCAAGAACATCTCTCCTCACGAGGTTGTTCTTCCCTTGTACTTGTTCATCCTCAGCCTGCAAGGCAGTCTACCGCACCACACTGGAGTAGGGTATTACACCACAACGGTGGCCCGAACCAGTATAAACCCTCGTGTCTCTTGTTCTTTGGGTTCGTCGAGTTAAGCCTTGAGATCGTTGCGAGAGCGAGCTAGAGAGAGAGAGAGAGAGAGAGAGAGATCTTCGTGCGCACCCCAATGTTCGAACCTCAAGGGTTTGCCGGAACCCAGAATCCGATAACAACAGGTTTCCTCTTTGGTGCTAAGGAGGCAAGCGTCGACGCGGTGTCCCGAGGAATCAGCCAAAGGTTTCCATTTCCATGCTACAAGACCAAGACCACTAGGACGGCAAGACTGAAGTCATCGCCGAGCCCACCACGGCGTCACGGCTTGAAGCTTTGCAGGAGAAGACTACCTTTTGTCAGGATAAGATGTACTAGTTGTCTCCCTTCGAATTTGGCCGTTGTGGGATCCCTTCCCGCCTTCATTTGGGAAGAGGACCAAGGCCACTATAATAGAGCCTAGCCACCAACGTAGAAGGGGATCTGGATCCAGTCCATCCTCACACCCACCAGCTCAACCAAGAAACACACCTCCTGAGGTTGTTCTTCCACTATACTAGTTCATCCTCAGACCGCCTTGAGGCTAATCCACCACAAAGCAGGAGTAGGGTTTTACACCACAAGTTGGCCCGAACTTGGGTAAACTGTTGTGTCCCATTTCCTTCCAGTTCATCAAGCTAGGTCGTGGGATCGATGAGTTGGCAAACTGGGGAGGTTAAGTTATTCGCACGCACCACAGAGTTCGAATCTATCCAAGGTCTGCGGAGCCCGGAATCCGACAGAGTGGCAGCAATTCATTGCAGAGGAAATCAAGAAACTTGAGGCAGCTGGTTTGGTCAGAGGAGTACTACATCCAACATGGTTAGCAAACCCAGTGGGCGTATGCAAGGCTAACGGAAAATGGAGGCTTTGCATAGATTTCACATATCTTAACAAGGTCTGCCCGAAGGACCCATTTCCCTTGCCGCGCATGGACCAGATTGTGGATTCCACTTCAGGGTGTGATTTTCTTCCTTTCAGGATGCGTATTCTAGATATCATCAGATTTTTATGTCCAAGGAAGACGAAGAGGAGACCTCATTCATCACCCCATGTGGCACATACTGCTTCGTGCGCATGCCTTTCGGGTTGAAGAGTGTCGGGTCTACTTTTGCAAGAGCAGTCCAGATTGGTTTTGAATCACGGTTGCACAGGAACATTGAAGCTTATGTGGGTGATATTATGGTAAAGACCAAGGACACATCAACCCTCATCCAGGATTTAGAAGAGACGTTTGCTAATCTACGCAAGATCAACTTGAAGCTGAACCAGGAGAAGTGCGTGTTTGGCGTTCCCTCCGGCAAGCTACTTGGTTTCTTCGTGTCCCATCGCGGGATAGAGGCCAACCCTGATAAGATCAAGGCTATCGAGCAGATTCAGGCACCTAAGACAGTTAAGGATGTGAGGCGTTTGACAGGATGCGTTGCCGCGCTTAGCAGATTCATCTCCAAGTCTGCCGAGCGTGCCTTGCCATTCTTCAAGATCTTGAAGAAGGCAGGACCCATGAAGTGGACTCCGAAAGCAGATACAACACTGCAAGATTTGAAGACCTACTTGTCCTCTGTACCCACTTTGGTTGCTCCCAAACCACAAGAGTCGTTGCTGCTATACCTGGCGGCAACTAATCAAGTGGTTAGTGCAGCACTAGTGGCGCAGCCGGAAGTGGAGGAAGCAGCAGCCTCAGCTAGTGTCCCTTCCAGGGGGAGAGTGAGAACAGACCGGCAAGGCCAGATATGGATCAGGACAAAGAAGAGCGCAACAGCGGAGACAACCCCAAGGATGCGGCAAGGAAGAAAGTTGTGCAGCGCCCAGTGTACTTCGTCAGCTCCCTATTGCAGGGGGCTAGATCGAGGTACGCTGGTGTGCAAAAGTTGATTTTTGGCCTTGTCATGGCCTCAAGGAAACTGCGCCACTACTTCCAAGCCCATGATATCACGGTTGTCACCCACATTCCTTTGCAAAGGATACTCCGAAACCCTGAGGCTATCGGAAGAATAGTGGAGTGGACATTGGAGTTATCCAGCTTTGGCTTGAAATTTGAAAGCACATCAACCATTCAGAGTAGGGCATTGGCCGAGTTTAATGCAGAATGGATGTCAACCCCTGATGAAGAAGTGCTGGAAACAGTTATTCCCGGCAAGGAAGCACCCCAAGAATGGATCATGTATTTTGATGGTGCCTTCTCCCTACAAGGTGCAGGGGCTGGCGTGCTTCTCGTTTCTCCCACTGGAGAGCACCTGAAGTATGTCGTCCGGATGCATTTTCCCCGGGAGGAGGCGACCAACAATACGGTAGAGTATGAAGGGCTCCTTGCCGGGCTCAGGATTGCCACTGAATTGGGAACCAAGAAGCTGATCATTCGAGGAGATTCACAACTTGTGGTGAGACAAGTCAACAAGGATTACCAAAGTTCATTGATGGAGGCATACGTTGAGGAAGTGAGAAGACTGGATGAGCACGGATTGCAAATAGAGCACGTACCCCATGCGGAAAATAGCATTGCTGATCATCTATCAAACTGCGCTGCGCAGAAGCTTCCTGTGGAACTAGGAACTTTTGTTCTCCATCTTACTCAGCCTTCCATATCCCTGGCAACAATGTCCCGAAAAAGGAGGAAATTGGACTCCGGTAAGCCTCTCCCAGTAGAGCCTCCTGAGGCTCCTGGCAGGGACCCTCCCAGAAACAACTCCCCTTCGATTGCCAGGCTGCAGCCTCCTGCCGGGCCGCTAGTCCCTGCGGTCGAGGAACGCGCTCCCGCGAATGAGGAGGTGCCGCTAGTCCTCGTTGCCGAGCCCCAGGATCCAACTTGGGCAAGGCACATAGTCCAATTCCTCCAAACCGGAGAACTTCCCAAAGAGCAAGAAGAAGCTGAAAGAGTAGCCCGGAGGGCCAGTATGTATCAGTTTGTCGATGACACACTATACAGAAGGAGGCCCAATGGTGTGAAATTGAAGTGCATTTGCCAGGAAGAAGGAAAGGAACAGCTGGCAGAAATACACAAAGGCATGTGCGGCTCCCACATTGGATCAAGGGCGTTGGTTGTGAAAGCATGATGAGGACATCAATACCATTGTTACACCCACAGCCCCTGCTGCTATACATACTGGACCAATTACTAGAGCTCGCGCACGCCAATTAAATTACCAGGTACTTTTGTTTCTTGGTAATGATTCTAATATTCATGAGAATATGATGCTGCCTAAATTGGATACATTTGTTTTGCTTACAAATGAAGGGCCTAGCTTTGAGAAGGATGAACATTGGAGCAAGAACAAGCATGGAGATGATGGCATGCGCATGGGGAACAAGAACGGAGTTACAAGTGATGATTTCAAGACGTTGAAGCCACCATAATGCGTGCATGAAACCTTGGACGAAATATACAAGATGCTACTTCATAACATTCGTCCAGAGGCTATTCTAGGTGCTGCGTCACCTTATTATTGGGCCAGGCCCATGTAATTTCGAAATACATCAGTATAGGCTGTTTTTAGAGTCCGTATGTGTGGGGAAACAAGAGATAGGGTTGGTTTCGGACCCCTTCCTCAAGGGCCACGAAATCCCCCCCCTCTTCCTCCATATATACAGCCCTTAGGGCGTCGTTTAGACTTTGGGTTTTGTTTAGATTAAAAGTTCGCCATAGCTGCAACTTCGCGTACTTCGTTTGTGTTCAGCGACCAGACAAAGGCGTCACAGAACTCCACCTTGATCAATAAAGCTTTCATCTTATATTCGCAATATCCAGATTGCAATCTCAGTTTCTTGCTTGTTCTTCGTTTGCTCGCAGGAAACAGACCCTCGTGGTCAGGTTGATCGTGCTCCGGCGTGGTCGATAACCTCTCGGAGTTGGTTTAGCGATTGCTAAGGCGCGACGTCCTCGCACGTTCGTAGTCGGATCGTCAAAGTCGACTTCCACCAAAGCGATATCCATCATCTCATCGAAAGACGGGACACCTTTGCCTCTATCAAAGCATTCTGGCAAGGATTTTATTGGCACACAGCCCTCCAAGATGCGGTCGAGCTAGTCACCAAATGTGAAGCCTGCTAGTTCCATTCCAAGAACATCCATTTGCCTGCTCAAGCTCTTCAGACAATCCCTTTGTCATGGCCGTTTTTGGTCTGGGGGCTCGATATCCTCGGCCCTTTCCCCCAAGCTGTCGGGGGCTTTGAATTCTTGTTTGTTACAATCGACAAGTTTACAAAGTGGCCGGAAGTAGAAGCTATGAGAAAGGTGACTGCTCAGTCAGCTATCAAGTTCTTGAAAGGATTGGTGTGCAGCTTCGGGGTCCCAGCCCGGGTCATCACCGACAACGGCACCCAGTTCACGAGCCGCGCCTTCATGCAATATGTTCATGCCCTCGGAAGCAAGATCTCATTTGCCTCTGTTGCACATCTCAGAAGCAATGGACAAGCTGAGAGGGTGAATGCTGAAGTGTTGCGAGGACTCAAGACGAGAACATTTGATAAGCTACAGAAGTGCGGCAGGCGATGGATCGATGAGCTGTCGGTGATTCTTTGATCCCTCAGAACGACACCAAATCGAGTTACTAGGCAGACTCCCTTCTCCCTATTTTATGGGGCAGAAGCAGTTATCCCCATGGAACTCATTTATGGGTCACCTCGAGTGCTTGCCTATGATGAAGTAGCACAGGATCAGCACCGGCGTGACGACGCTGTACTTCTCGAGGAGAACCGTCTCCGGGTTGCTACGTGTGCTGCACGCTACCAGCAAGCCCTGCGTCGCTATCACAGCCGCAGGTTTCACGCCCGGTGTTTTGAGGAAGGCTACCTTGTCCTTAGGCGCGTTCAGTCTGCCAAGGGTGCAAACAAGTTGACGCCAAAGTGGGAAGGCCCTTACCGGGTAGTAGGAGTCACCAGACTTAGCGCAGTCCGTCTGGAGACCTGAGATAGCATTCAATTACAAAACACATGGAATAATGAGCATCTCCGCAAGTTCTACCCGTAAGGCCCGGCTGTCGGGAACTGCCCGGCAGCCACCCTTTTGTACATGCCTTGCCTCAGTGATGTAGGGCGGAACCCTAGATGGCCGATCTTTCACGAAAGGAGCGGATCCCTACGAAGAACGTGATGAACACGAGGGGAAACACGAGGGGAACACGAGAGAAATCACTCAACCAACAAGAATAGATCACACATGCGCTAGATCGATGAACACAAAGGTAAGATACAAGATCCAAGTCCAACAAAGGATGATACAAAGGGTAACCGGTTCTTCTCCGTGAGGAGGTCTTGATGGGGGTCTTCTCCATGAGGAGGTCTTGAATCGAAGGTGGATCGTCTCCATAGAGGGGCCGCGGTCTCTCTCGTGGAGTAGATCCGATATGGATGAGCAAAGCTCTATCTCTAAATGAGCTAAACCAATGCTAACCCTAACTAGGAGGAGGTGGGGAGTATATATAGTCTAAGGGATGAAGGGGTACATGGGCCTCGGCCCAGATGCGCTGCACACAGGCAGAGGGGGCCGGATGTCCGGGCGACGGGCCGGATGTCCGGGCCTTCCCGAGACGCCGGATGTCCGGGCGCTGGGGCCGGATGTCCGGGCTGGCAGGGTCCAGCTTCTGTGATGGGGCGCCGGATTTCCGGGAGCTGGGCCGGATGTCCGGCGGCTCGCGACGGGCCGGATGTCCGGGCCTGGGGGGCGGATGTCCGGGCTGACTTGGTTCAGCTTCGGGTGTCTCCTGTGATGGGCGCCGGATTTCCAGGCTGGTGCCGGATGTCCGGGCTTGCGGGAGGGGCCGGATGTCCGGGCCGGGGCCGGATGTCCGGGTCCTGTAGCCTTTCTCCGGTTCCTCTCGTCGTGCTCCTTCATCCTTGTACTTGGGGACTTGTCCATCATTCCGAGCATCTCCGAGAGGGTCTCCTTGGTACCTAGGCATGTGTAGTGTCCTTGCATTAGGTAGCAACCATGTCTCACATGAATGGAAAGGAGAAGCATTTAGGAGCGGGTTCACCTTAGGTCCAATGGCGTAGGCTCGAGTGTACATGGGGATGATCGTAGGATGCTCCGCATCATCTCCCCTCCCTTGGGAAAGATCCGACCTCGGATCGAAATCCTCATCACCATGGAAACGGTTGTCGTGGACAGACTTGTAATTGGACGGAGTGGAAGTCATGGCGCAATCCAAGTACTCCAAGGTGTCTCCGGAGTGGTACACATGCAAAGAGAGCAAACACAAGCGACACTCGGAAATACAATGGTTAGCGCACACAAGGTGTCCATCATGTAAGAATGAGTCCGCGAGGCAAGGTTGTTCATGACAAAGCACATGAAGCTTAGCAAGATGATATGGAATGAGATGTAAAGCATTCATGGGAGCAAAAGCATTCATTGTGCACACAAATGTGTTGTGAATATGATCAATGCAACCACGGTGCAAAATGATGTCATAGTGAGACGGTTGATCAATAGCATGAATATGGCAATGGATGCTCAATATGATTATGTTATCATGCAATTGATGGTAGGCAATATGATCATGATGTATGAATATGCCATCAAGAAGGATCACAACAAATTTGCCAAGAAAATGCACAAGCTCATATATCATGGATGACATGGGAATAGGTGCAACAAGACAAGCATAATGTGTGTCAATCCATGCATAAGATGCAAATTTTTCATGGGTGGTGTTGTACCATAGCTCGATGTCGTGGTAGAAGTGTTGGTCCGGTGGTGCATCCACTAAGTCCGAGCACTCCTCAACTTGAAGGTCCATAGGGTCCATCTCCAATGTCGGTCCTCCGTTCACGAGATGTATCATGTAGAAAACAAGAAGGAAACAACAATGAAAGAATGACCCATCCAACATGCGTATTTGAGAATGGCTCAAAGGGAAGGAGTTCACCTTTAGTAGTTTCTCAAGGGTGATGGAGTTGTGCATCATGTATGCCTTCTCAGAACCAAAATGTTTCATGATCGTACCGCCTTGTGAATCCTTCAAAACGAAAGAACATGACAAACACTCGGAAAAACAAATGAGGTTAGCGTAAATGCAAAACCTAGCATTCGTGTGGTAAGATACCCAACAAGTGTATGCATCATGCTCAACATAAGAAAGTACAACGGTGTAGTTCATGGTATGGAGGCGTATGATGCGAGAACAACCAAATACAATAGGCTGAATGAAACAAGCATGCTGCACAAGTAACATGTCCAAGTCTCCACGATCAATAAGCATAGCAAGTTGGTACTCAATACAAGGTGATATGAGAGATGCAACTAATGGAGACAAGAGACAATGATCAAGACAAATCAAGTGAGAGGCATGAATATATATGTCATCAACCCAAGAAAGCGAGTAAGAATGGAACATGGGTGATGCAACAAAGCAAGCAATCATATTGATCAAGTCAAACAAGCTAGTAGTGCGAAGATGCAACATACTAGAAGTGATGAGGACATCAATACCATTGTTACACCCACAGCCCCTGCTGCTATACATACTGGACCAATTACTAGAGCTCGCGCACGCCAATTAAATTACCAGGTACTTTCGTTTCTTGGTAATGATTCTAATGTTCATGAGAATATGATGCTGCCTAAATTGGATACATTTATTTTGCTTACAAATGAAGGGCCTAGCTTTGAGAAGGATGAACATTGGAGCAAGAACAAGCATGGAGATGATGGCATGTGCATGGGGAACAAGAACGGAGTTACAAGTGATGATTTCAGGACGTTGAAGCCACCATAATGCGTGCATGAAGCCTTGGACGAAATATACAAGATGCTACTTCATAACTTTCGTCCAGAGGCTATTCTAGGTGCTGCGTCACCTTATTATTGGGCCAGGCCCATGTAATTTCGAAATACATAAGTATAGGCTGTTTTTAGAGTCCGTATGTGTGGGGAAACAAGAGATAGGGTTGGTTTCGGACCCCTTCCTCAAGGGCCACGAAATTCCCCCCTCTTCCTCCATATATACAGCCCTTAGGGCGTCGTTTAGACTTTGGGTTTTGTTTAGATTAAAAGTTCGCCATAGCTGCAACTTCGCGTACTTCGTTTGTGTTCAGCGACCAGACAAAGGCGTCACAGAACTCCACCTTGATCAATAAAGCTTTCATCTTATATTCGCAATATCCAGATTGCAATCTCAGTTTCTTGCTTGTTCTTCGTTTGCTCGCAGGAAACAGACCCTCGTGGTCAGGTTGATCGTGCTCCGGCGTGGTCGATAACCTCTCGGAGTTGGTTTAGCGATTGCTAAGGCGCGACGTCCTCGCACGTTCGTAGTCGGATCGTCAAAGTCGACTTCCACCAAAGCGATATCCATCATCTCATCGAAAGACGGGACACCTTTGCCTCTATCAAGTGGTATCAGATTTCCAGGTTGCTCGGTGAGATTTTACAGTTTTTCGTAGTTTAGATCGAGTCTGTTCTTCATACCTACAGTCCACGAAAAAGCCACAAAAAAATTAGGGTTAGTTCATCATATCCGAACCAATCTGAGCCTTTGCATAATCTTTTTAGGGTTTTTGCTTTGTTGAATTTGCGGTTGCATCGTCGTGTCAAGTTGCTGGTCTTAGAGTCTAGTCTTTTAGAGTTTCGAGTTCTGGTCATAAGTTGTCACGCCGCCGCCGCACCATCATCATCGCCTTGCCATCTACCACCATTGCTCATCCGCCACCGCTCTGCATCCGTATCTATATACCACCACCGATCCGTATCCATATACCACTACCGCTACCATATACCACCACCGCTGCCATATCCTACCGCCATATATCCACCACCAATCCGAGTTCTTTTCATATTCGGTTGGTTTTAGAGATCCATCTATTTTCCGTTTCATGTTTCCTTGCCTGAGTAGGTCTCGAAAAAAAAAGAGTCTGGAGACCCCCGGGCAGTTTTTAGGCCAAAATTTCGGCAACCAAAAATATTTTTCCCTATCCTATTTTTAGGCCCCGGGTAGTGTTTTGAGACACTCGCCATCATAGTGATTTTTAGGCCCGTCCTGTCAGTTTGACCAGGGAAGAGTTTTGAGACACTCGCCATTATAGTGATTTTTCGCAAAAAAAAAGAGCGCAAAAAAAAGAGAGCGCAAAAAAAAAGAGAGCGCAAAAAAAAAGAGCGATTTTTTTTCCAGAGTGTGCTTTTCCCTTGTTTACGTGCAGCGCCGTGATTTTGTTAGTGTTCTAGGCTCGCGTCTCTAGCACGGTCTAGCCTAGGACCAGCACAGTACCGTCGTTGAGCGTTTATTCAAGTTTGCATCTCTGAATTGATTATTGCTTACCATTTTGCTACCATATTATAAGCCTTCCCAGCTCCACATAAGTCTACATCGTGCGTTTGACTCTCCCTGGTAATCGCTATATCCAAGCTTTGAGAGTTTTTGACTACAACGGTTGCCGATCACCACCTGCTGCTGGGTAAGAACTGGTAAGAATTTGAGATTCGCTTGAAGGTTTTGTGACACACCACCATCACCACCACTTCTAGTAGTCTGCAGGATCATATTCTTTTGTGTTTCTATTGCTGCTAACCATGGCAGGTTCACAAGCCGATGAGACTGATTGGGAGAACATGACGAACAAGGAGTTGCATGATAAATTTCAGCAAATGATGAGTGGCCAGGTGGGAGATGTGCTAAACAGATTTGAAGAGGCTATGGAGAAGATAGATGCCGTGGAGAAGTCGTTCGAGACAAAGCTGGATAACAAGTTTACTGAATTACTCAAGCGTCTTCCCCAACCACCACCGGCTGCACATGTCGCACCTCTACAACAACAACAACCACATCTCCAACGCCGCCTTCCAAATCAAGTGGGACGGGCACAGCGCGTTCCAATTGAGATTGGTCAAAATTCGGGTGCTGCTGCACCTACTGTTGATGCTTCTTTGGCTCCTGCTCCTGCGGCGGCTGAGGAGGATGACGATTATGCGGGCGATTATGAGGATGAGGTTGATCAAAATCAGAACTACGTGCAGCCACCAGCACCACCACCAGCAGGTCGACCTCAGGTATATATTCGCAACGGTAGGCCGGCACCACCACCTCAGGTACGAGATCATGACCATCTCCCTAAACTGAAATTGAATATTCCACCATTTGAGGGTAGATATGTTCCTGATATATATCTTACTTGGGAGTTAGAAACTGAACAACGATTTACATGTTTACAATATCCTGAGGAGAGACGTGTTCCTGCTGCTGTTTGTGCTTTCACTAGCTTTGCATGTGTTTGGTGGTCTGAACATTGTAGATTATATCCTGTTCCAGCTACTTGGGCTGCTTTGAAAACTGCTATGCGTACTCGTTGGGTTCCACCATATTATCAACGTGAATTACTTCAAAAATTGCAGCGTTTAAGACAAGGGAAAAATTCTGTAGAAGAATATTATCAGGAATTACAAACTGGCATGATTAGATGTGGTATTGTTGAGGAGAATGAAGCTATGCTTGCACGTTTTATGGGTGGATTAAATAAAGAGATTCAGACCATTCTAGAGTATAAGGATTATAATAATATCACTCGTTTATTCCATCTTGCTTGTAAAGCTGAACGTGAAGTGCAGGATCGACAGCCATTGGCGCGAACTAACTTTTCTGCAGGTCGACCTTCATCATGGACACCGCGTGCATCTTCTACTTCCACTTCACCATCACCTCCATCAGGTGCCACCTCCAGCCGTGATACAAGAAAGCAGGCACAACCACCACTCTCTGCCAAGAGCACACCTGCCGGGCCTGCGCAGAGCTCTTCTTCTTCCATGGCATCGACAGGGCACACAAGTGATATTATTTGTCGTCGTTGTAAGGGAAGAGGACATTTTGCGAGAGAATGCAAATCTCAGCGTGTAATGATTGCTACTGAGGATGGTGGGTATGAGTCCGCTAGTGACTATGATGAGGAGACTTTGGCTCTTATTACACGTGAAGAACATGGTGGAGATGATTCTGAAAATGAGACGCAATACATGGCTCCTGAAGACGCTGACAGGTATGAATGTTTAGTTGCTCAACGTGTTTTGAGTGTGCAGGTCACACAAGCAGAGCAAAATCAGAGGCATAATTTGTTCCATACAAAGGGAGTTGTGAAGGAACGTTCTGTTCGCGTCATCATAGATGGAGGGAGCTGTAACAACTTGGCTAGCATGGAGATGGTGGAGAAGCTATCTCTCACCACAAGACCACATCCACATCCTTACTACATCCAATGGTTCAACAACAGCGGCAAGGTTAAGGTAACACGTACTGTTCGTGTGCATTTTAGTATCTCTACATATGCTGATTATGTTGATTGTGATGTGGTACCCATGCAAGCATGTTCCTTATTACTAGGTAGACCATGGCAATTTGATAAAAATTCTGTACACCATGGTAGAAACAATCAGTATACTCTTGTTCATAAGGATAAAAATATTACTTTGCTTCCTATGACTCCTGATTCCATTTTGAAAGATGACATTAATAGAGCTAATAAAGCAAAACAGGAGAAAAATAAGAGTGAAAATCAGATTGTGGCAAAGGAATTTGAGCAACAAATGAAACCTAATAATAAACCATCTAGTGTTGTTTCTGAAATTAAATTGAAAAGTGCATGTTTACTTGCCACAAAATCTGATATTGATGAGCTAGATTTCAGCAAATCTGTTTGCTATGCTTTTGTGTGCAAAGAGGCATTATTTTCATTCGAGGACGTGCCTTCCTCTTTGCCCCCTGCTGTCACTAACATTTTGCAGGAGTTCGCTGACGTCTTCCCACAAGACGTGCCACCGGGATTACCACCTATTCGAGGGATTGAGCATCAAATTGACTTAATTCCCGGTGCATCGCTACCCAACCGTGCACCATACCGTACCAATCCAGAGGAGACGAAGGAGATTATGCGTCAAGTACAGGAGCTGCTCGACAAAGGTTATATACGCGAATCTCTTAGTCCTTGTGCTGTTCCTATTATACTAGTGCCTAAAAAGGATGGTACGTCGCGTATGTGTGTTGATTGTAGAGGCATTAATAATATTACTATTCGTTATCGTCATCCTATTCCTAGGCTAGATGATATGCTTGATGAATTGAGTGGCTCTACAATATTCTCCAAAGTTGATTTGCGTAGTGGATACCATCAAATTCGTATGAAATTGGGAGATGAATGGAAAACTGCATTTAAAACTAAGTTTGGTTTATATGAGTGGTTAGTCATGCCTTTTGGGTTAACTAATGCACCTAGTACTTTCATGAGACTAATGAACGAAGTTTTACGTGCTTTCATTGGACGATTTGTGGTAGTCTATTTTGATGATATACTGATTTATAGCAAATCTTTGGAAGAACATTTGGAACATTTACGTGCTGTTTTTATTGCTCTACGTGATGCACGTTTGTTTGGTAACCTTGGGAAGTGCACCTTTTGCACCGACCGAGTATCTTTTCTTGGCTATGTTGTTACTCCACAGGGAATTGAAGTTGATAAAGCCAAGATTGAAGCTATTGAGAGTTGGCCGCAGCCCAAAACGGTCACACAAGTGCGGAGTTTTCTTGGACTCGCTGGTTTCTATAGGCGTTTTGTGAGAGATTTTAGCACCATTGCTGCACCTCTCAACGAGCTTACAAAGAAGGATGTGCCTTTTGTTTGGGGTACCGCACAGGAAGAAGCCTTCACGGTATTGAAAGATAAGTTGACACATGCTCCTTTACTCCAACTTCCTGATTTTAATAAGACTTTTGAGCTTGAATGTGATGCTAGTGGCATTGGATTAGGAGGTGTGTTATTACAAGATGGCAAACCTGTTGCATACTTTTCTGAAAAATTGAGTGGGCCTAGTCTGAATTATTCTACTTATGATAAAGAACTATATGCTCTTGTTCGGACTTTAGAAACATGGCAACATTATTTATGGCCCAAAGAATTTGTTATACATTCTGATCATGAATCTTTGAAACATATTAAAAGTCAAGCTAAACTGAATCGTAGACATGCTAAATGGGTTGAATTCATTGAAACTTTCCCTTATGTCATTAAACACAAGAAGGGTAAAGAAAATGTTATTGCTGATGCATTGTCTCGTCGCTATACTATGCTTTCACAACTTGACTTCAAAATATTTGGTTTGGAGACCATCAAAGATCAATATGTGCATGATGCTGATTTTAAAGATGTTTTGCAGAATTGTAAAGAAGGAAGAACCTGGAACAAGTTTGTCGTTAATGATGGATTTGTGTTCCGTGCTAACAAGCTATGCATTCCAGCTAGCTCTCTTCGTCTTTTGTTGTTGCAGGAGGCGCATGGAGGAGGATTAATGGGACACTTTGGCGTGAAGAAGACGGAGGACGTACTTGCTACACATTTCTTTTGGCCAAAGATGAGACGGGATGTTGAGCGTTTTGTTGCTCGCTGCACTACATGTCAAAAAGCTAAGTCACGACTCAATCCTCATGGTTTATATATGCCTTTGCCTGTACCTAGTGTTCCTTGGGAGGATATATCTATGGACTTTGTTTTAGGTTTACCTCGAACAAAGAAGGGGAGGGATAGCATATTTGTTGTCGTGGATAGATTCTCGAAAATGGCACACTTTATACCATGTCATAAAAGCGATGATGCTGTTAATGTTGCTGATTTGTTCTTTCGTGAAATTATTCGCTTGCATGGTGTGCCAAATACTATTGTTTCAGATCGTGATACTAAATTTCTTAGCCACTTTTGGAGATGTTTATGGGCTAAGTTGGGGACTAAACTGCTTTTTAGTACTACTTGTCACCCCCAAACTGATGGACAAACTGAAGTAGTCAATAGAACATTGTCTACTATGCTTAGGGCTGTTTTGAAGAATAATAAGAAAATGTGGGAAGAATGCTTGCCTCATATTGAGTTTGCTTATAATCGTTCATTGCATTCTACTACTAAGATGTGCCCTTTTGAAATTGTGTATGGTTTCCTACCTCGTGCACCTATTGATTTGTTGCCTCTTCCATCTTCGGAGAAGGTTAATTTTGATGCTAAACAACGTGCTGAATTGATCTTAAAAATGCATGAGTTAACTAAGGAAAACATTGAGCGTATGAATGCTAAATATAAACTTGCTGGAGATAAGGGTAGAAAACATGTTGTGTTTGCACCTGGAGATCTTGTTTGGTTACATTTGCGTAAGGATAGATTTCCTGATTTGCGCAAATCAAAGCTAATGCCACGTGCTGATGGTCCTTTTAAGGTGTTAGAGAAAATAAATGATAATGCATATAAACTTGAGCTGCCTGCAGATTTTGGGGTTAGTCCCACTTTTAACATTGCAGATTTGAAGCCTTATTTGGGTGAGGAAGATGAGCTTCCGTCGAGGACGACTTCATTTCAAGAAGGGGAGGATGATGAGGACATCAATACCATTGTTACACCCACAGCCCCTGCTGCTATACATACTGGACCAATTACTAGAGCTCGCGCACGCCAATTAAATTACCAGGTACTTTCGTTTCTTGGTAATGATTCTAATGTTCATGAGAATATGATGCTGCCTAAATTGGATACATTTGTTTTGCTTACAAATGAAGGGCCTAGCTTTGAGAAGGATGAACATTGGAGCAAGAACAAGCATGGAGATGATGGCATGCGCATGGGGAACAAAAACGGAGTTACAAGTGATGATTTCAGGACGTTGAAGCCACCATAATGCGTGCATGAAGCCTTGGACGAAATATACAAGATGCTACTTCATAACTTTCGTCCAGAGGCTATTCTAGGTGCTGCGTCACCTTATTATTGGGCCAGGCCCATGTAATTTCGAAATACATAAGTATAGGCTGTTTTTAGAGTCCGTATGTGTGGGGAAACAAGAGATAGGGTTGGTTTCGGACCCCTTCCTCAAGGGCCACGAAATTCCCCCCTCTTCTTCCATATATACAGCCCTTAGGGCGTCGTTTAGACTTTGGGTTTTGTTTAGATTAAAAGTTCACCATAGCTGCAACTTCGCGTACTTCGTTTGTGTTCAGCGACCAGACAAAGGCGTCACAGAACTCCACCTTGATCAATAAAGCTTTCATCTTATATTCGCAATATCCAGATTGCAATCTCAGTTTCTTGCTTGTTCTTCGATTGCTCGCAGGAAACAGACCCTCGTGGTCAGGTTGATCGTGCTCCGGCGTGGTCGATAACCTCTCGGAGTTGGTTTAGCGATTGCTAAGGCGCGACGTCCTCGCACGTTCGTAGTCGGATCGTCAAAGTCGACTTCCACCAAAGCAATATCCATCATCTCATCGAAAGACGGGACACCTTTGCCTCTATCAAGAAGGAATCATGGCAAGCATGTCATGTGTGCAAATAGTGGGCATAAATAATTCACAAGACATATCACAAGCATGAAAGCAAGATATGAGCAATATATCATCAATGTATTGGCAAGAAGTCCTATGTAAATAGCAATGGAACATCATGACTCTCCCAACACAAGAATTGACAATAGCATGAGGCACATGATAAACATGGCAATAGCAACAAGGATCTCCACCAAACATGCAAATACACATAGGAGTAGCATAATGGTGAATCATGGGTAGATGCAAGCAAGGGTCACAATTGCATGGCAAAATTATAGAAAGAGGCATAGCATGCAAAGTGAACACGGGAAAATGGACATAATGTAACAAGTGATATATAGCCCAAAGCCATGTGAGAGCCAAGTAAAAGGAATGCGTGAAGTCGTTGCGCGAAGGGAATGGTGGGAAGGACAATCCATGGGATCCCAAGTCATCTTTGCTCTCAAGAGCTCGTTTCGTCAACTCATGGGATTGTGAGGTTGACGAGTGTCATAAGTACCTACACAAAACAAAGACAAAGGGAAATTGTGTGTGCGTGGTAGATGTACACATCATCCATCATGATGCATACGTGCTTGTGTCGGTTAGCACAAAATATCCAATGCTCAAATAAATGAGATGCGTGATATAGAAACATGTCATCCATCATGAGAGGTTTGTTATTATGTATAGCATAATGGAGACTCAAATTGTGTAATGCATCATGGGAATATGTAGAGCATTGTTATTCATGGAATGCATATGGTGCAAGCAATTATGGGAATCATGCAAAGTATGGAATGCATCAAAATCTCCTAATATGTATGAGGAAACTATGGGGGTCTCCTCATGAGCATTTGTAGAAACATCACATGGAGAATATTGATAACATCCAAAACAATTCATATTTGGAACAATGTGATCATGGCATGGTATAGTAGATGAATTGCGCAAATCATGTAAAGGAAGCATAGCAATATCATCACATGAAAAACAAAAGCCAATGACCATCATCTCGTCATCTATGCCATAAGTGCAAATGGGATGTATTTTAATGGGGCATGCATAGTTACTATGTTGAGATTGAAATGAAACAATATGGGAAATCTCACTCATAGCATATGACAAGTTCAAAGGATTGTCAAACATGAAGTGACCAATAGAATTTTCACATGATATCCTATGGAGCATAGCATCACAACTAGGCAACTCAACATGCTCATCATCATATTCATCATAAATGGGTAAGTCATGACATGAAGAAGTCGCACTAGCATGAAGCATGGTAATAGGTGTGTCATCATCATGCAAACAATCATTGGTGAGATAGTCCACTAGTGGGACAAGAGAAGCACCATCACCTATGTTACCTTTGGAGCGTAGCTCATGTGTTGTAGGTGAGGTTGCAACTTGATGGTACCATGTGGGGGGTTCATCATTGTCCACCATGGCCATCGTCGTCTCCATTGGAGGTATGGACTCGTCGAGGATAGGCATGTCGTCATGTCGGAGACCTAGCACCAAAGAAAACACACTCGGAGTAGAGGTTAAGTCGTCAGAAATCATAGTGGTCTCACATGCCGTGTCAACTACCTCACTCACTAAGTGTTGTGGCTCACTCACTCCCGGTAAGATGCTCTCACTCATATGGTTGGTGGAGTCACTCAAATGGCACTCAACCTCACATAGGATGTGTGGCATGCTCTCATGTGTGGGGCTAGTGGTGGTCACACTCATCCTCTCATAGGAAATGCACTCAATGTCATATATGGTGGAGACTCATGTCACTCATGGCTGGGTGGCTCTCCTCACATGGCAATTGGGTCATCTCATGATATGTGGGTGTCGGAGAGATGTTGGTGCAAATGTCTCCATGCTCAACTCCTATCGCCGCCTTGGTTGAAGGGATAGTCCCATGCTCAACCTTCTTGTCGCCGTCTTGTTGTTGGAGGCCCATATGATGTGGCACCTCGTAGCTCGTCTCCATGACCGAAGGGAATTTCCCATGCTCGGCCATCTTCCTTTGAGGGACTTCCAAAGATGGAAGTGTCGCCCTCGCTCGTAGGTGGTCGCCTTGTTGTTGAAGATGTTGATGTAGGCGAACTCATGGGAAGTAGGCGAAGATGCCGTACGTCCAAAGGCGAAGATGCCTTGAGAACACTTGGCGAAGATGCCGAAGTGGTTGGTGTAGCCGTAGCTCCGTTTTGGTGGTGCTCGTCTCGCGGTCTTCTCTTGTGCTCATGAAGCTTGGACTTGGCGTGAAGTAGAGCTCGTTGGGACTCGTGCATTTGCGCTTGTTGAGCATCTTCATGTTGATGATGTCATTGTCGTACTTGAGCTCGTAGTAGATGTCGTTCGTCGTCGTCGTGCACATGATGCTTGGAGGTGTCTCGCCCTTCATGACGATGTTGGCGATGGTCGCCATGGAGATGTGGACGTGGACGACTTGCGCTTGCATCTTGTTTGCGCTCCGAAGATGATCGACTTGCTCGCCGCCGCCTTGAGGATGATGAAGGGGAAGAAGACTTGTAGTCGGCCACCATGTCGCGTAGTTGATCCTTTAGCTCGCCCAACTTGGTGTCGATGTAGTCCCTTTTCCTTGCTTCGGAGTGGTGTATGTCGATGGCGAGGTTGTCGAGGCGCTCTCGCAAGGTAGATTGTGTTCCTTGCATTTGTCGTTGTAGATCGAAGATGGACGCTTTGGTGATGTAGTTGTTCGCGCCGTCGTTGTTGTCGAAGACCGGAGATGAAATGCCTTGCCTATCCATCACAAGACTCGAGCAAATATGAGTGGGAGAAAGAGAAGAACTATACCAAATGTACCTTGACCGATGTTGAAGATGGATCAATGATCACTCAATGTGTAACAAGGAAATAGCACAATTGGTACCAATTCTTGTCGGTTTCTCACACCTACACAAGTAAGGCTTATGGTGGAGCTCGGTGAGGATAGTGGCACAAAAATTTGATGCAAAATGTTAGCAAGAGTCAATAATGTTGAAAGAGATTCACAAATTCGCAAGTGAAACAAGTAGACCAATAGCAAAGAATGGCACACGGAAACACACACACGGATAGATAAATGGGGTCGTGCAACCAAGGAATGAGCACAAAATGTGGAGTCCACGGAAAACGCTCGTGTTGCACAACTCAAGAGAGACGCTAGCACGATTGCTCAATAGGCGGATACGACACTTGTGCACAACCTATGATATGCAAAATGGATAAACTTTCTATCCCAAGTATGCTATGTATGTATGGTTCCCGGTGTTCCTCAAGATGATCCAAGATGATCGGATATGACAATCTTATATGCAATGTGGTATGATGCTATGGCACTTGCTTACAAGCTTCTTTGCTCTTCTCTTTTGCTTAAAAGCTTATTCTTTTTTTTTGTATGGCCACTTTGCAAAATGCACAAACCAAGATAGCAATTGTGTATATGCGGGAACAATCTTGTGACACAAGGGATGATATGATACCAATATGATATGGTATGTATGCAATGGAAGGTGTAGATCACTAATGTGCACAAGTAACGTTGTCGGCAATACTCAAATGGCTAGTCTCGATAGGCAAGTGACACAAAATGGGCTAGGGGTTAACAATGCAATGTGCAAGGGAATATACAATGGAGGGATACCACGATACCAAGATGATATGGAGGTTACCGTCCGAGGCGATGATGAGTGGCGGTGATCTTGATGGAGATACCAAGATGATGGATACTTGTCCCTAAGTAGCCGAAACACCTTAGGAAACGGAAAAACGGCGAACTCAAAATCTCAAATGTCAAATGTCAAATGGTGGTAGCAGGGTGTGGAGGTGGTTGCGGAAGCTCAATGGGATCGCGAAAATGCAATGATTGGTTTTGGGACGCAATGCGGAAGTGGAGGGTAAGGTGGTGAACTATACATGGTGTCGGAATTGGAAGCACGGTCCCTAAGTAGCCGAAACACCTTAGGAGACGCAACACACAACACAAACAAAATTGGGTTAAGTTAGGGTGGCGGAAGTGTATGGTGGGTAAGCCTATGCAGAAGTTATGGTGGTGGTTGATGAAGAAGCAACCGTCCCTAAGTAGCCTAAACACCTTAGGAGACTCGAATCACAACTCAAACAACCACAAATGCTATGGGGAACAAAATTGGTGAGGTTGCGGAAGTCGGTGGTGGTTATGCGGAAGTTATGGTGGAAGCCCTAGGCAAAGATGCCGAAGTGCCAAATATTTGATGGAGTCAAATGGTGATGGGACCTATCTAGAGGGATAGAGGATGTCAATAGCTACTCAACGAGCTAAAGAACGCGAAAATCAGACTCCGGATGTGGAAGTTATGCACAAAACGGTGAAATGGAAAAGCTGAAATGTACTGGGGTCGGA